>NW_012113919.1:1429136-1458024 GCF_000951035.1 Colobus angolensis palliatus
ATTGGTAGCTTGATGGGGATGGCATTGAATCTATAAATTACCCTGGGCAGTATGGCCATTTTCACAATATTGATTCTTCCTATCCATGAGCATGGAATGTTTTTTCCATTTGTTTGTGGCCTCTTTTATTTCATTGAGCAGTGGTTTGTAGTTCTCCTTGAAGAGGTCCTTCACATCTCTTGTAAGTTGGATTCCAGGGTATTTTATTCTGTTTGAAGCAATTGTGAATGGGAGTTCACTCATGATTTGACTCTATTTGTCTGTTACTGGTGTATAAGAATGCTTGTGACTTTTACACACTGATTTTGTATCCTGAAACTTTGCTGAAGTTGCTTATCAACTTGAGGAGATTTTGGGCTCAGATGATGGGGTTTTCTAAATATGTAATCATGCCATCTGAAAACAGGGACAATTTGACTTCCTCTTTTCCTAATTGAATATGCTTTCTTTCACCTGTCTGATTGCCTTGGCCAGATCTTCCAACACTATGTTGAATAGGAGTGGTGAGAGACGGCATACCAATCTTGTGCCAGTTTTCAAAGGCAATGCTTCCAGTTTTTGCCAAGTTGGTATGATACTGGCTGTGGCTTTGTCATAAATAGCTCGTATTATTTTGAGATAGGTCCCATCAATATCTAGTTTATTGAGAATTTTTAGCATGAAGGACTGTTGAATTTTGTTGAAGTCCTTTTCTGCATCTATTGAGAAAATCATGTGGTTTTTGTCTTTGATTCTGTTTACATACTGGATTACATTTATTGATTTGCGTATGTTGAACCAGCCTTGAAACTCAGGGATGAAGCGTACTTGATTGTGGTGGATAAGCTTTTGGATGTGCTGCTGGATATAGTTTGCTAGTATTTTATTGAGGATTTTTGCATTGACGTTCATCAGGAAAATTTGTCTAAAATTCTCTTTTTTGTTGTTGTGTCTCTGCCAGGCTTTGGTATCAGGATGATTCCGGCCTCATAAAATGAGTTAGGGAGGATTCCCTCTTTTTCTGTTGAATGGAATAGTTTCAGAAGGAGTGGTATCAGTTCCTCTTTGTACCACTGGTAGAATTCGGCTGTGAATCCGTCTGGTCCTGGACTTTTTTTAGTTTGTTGGGTCATAATTATTGCCTCAATTTCAGAGCCTGTTATTGGTGTATTCAGAGATTCAACTTCTTCCTGGTTTAGTCTTGGGAGAGTGTTTATGTCCAAGAATTTATCCATTTCTTCTAGATTTTCTAGTTTATTTGCATAGAGGTGTTTATAGTATTCTCTAATGGTAGTTTGTATCTCTGTGGGATCAGTGGTGATATCCCCTTTATCATTTTTTATTGTGTCTATTTGATTCTTCTCTCTTTTCTTCTTTATGAGACTTGATAGCAGTCTATCAATTTTGTTGATCTTTTCAAAAAACCAACTCCCAGATTCATTGATTTTTTGGAGGGTTTTTTGTGTCTCTATCTCCTTCAGTTCTGTTCTGATCTTAGTTATGTCTTGCCTTCTACTAGCTTTTGAATGTGTTTGCTATTGCTTCTCTAATTATTTTAATTGTGATGTTAGAGTGTCAATTTTAGATCTTTCCTGCTTTTTCTTGTGGGTATTTAGTGGTATAAATTTCCCCCTACACACTGCTTTAAATGTGTCTCAGAGATTCTGGTATGTTGTATCTTTGTTCTCATTGGTTTCAAAGTACATCTTTGTTTCTGCATTTATTTCATTATGCACCCAGTAGTCATTCAGGAGCAGGTTGTTCAGTTTCCATGAGTTGAGCAGTTTTGAGTGAGTTTCTTAATCCTGAGTTCTAGTTTGATTGCACTGTGGTCTGAGAGACAGTTTGTTATAATTGCTGTTCTTTTACATTTGCTGAAGAGTGCTTTACTTCCAAACATGTGGTCAATTTTGGAATAAGTGTGGTGTGGTGCTAAGAATAATGTATATTCTGTTGATTTGGCATGGAGAGTTCTGTAGATGTCTATTAGGTCTGCTTGGTGCAGAGCTGAGTTCAATTCCTGGATATCCTTGTTAACTCTCTGTCTTATTGATCTGTCTAATGTTGACAGTGGGGTGTTAAAGTCTCCCATTATTATTGTGTGGGAGTCGAAATCTCTTTATAGGTCTCTAAGGGCTTGCTTTATGAATCTGGGTGCTCTTGTATTGGGGCCATATATATTTAGGATAGTTAGCTCTTCTTGTTGAATTGATCCCTTTACCATTATGTAATGGCCTTCTTTGTGTCTTTGATCTTTGTTGGTTTAAAGTCTGTTTTATCAGAGACTAGGATTGCAACCCCTGCTTTTTTTTGTTTTTTGTTTTTTGTTTGTTTTTTTTTTTTTTTGTTTTCCATTTGCTTGGTAGATCTTCCTCCATCCCTTTATATGGAGACAATCTGTGTCTCTGCACGTGAGATGGGTCTCCTGAATACAGCATACTGATGGGTCTTGAATCTTTATCCAATTTGCCAGTCTGTGTTTTTTAATTGGAGCATTTAGCCCATTTACATTTAAGGTCAGTACTGTCATGTGTGAATTTGATCCTGTCATTATGATGTTAGCTGGTTATTTTGCTCATTATTTAATGCAGTTTCTTCCTAGCATTGATGATCTTTACAAGTTGGCATGTTTTTGCAGTGGCTGGTACCGGTTATTCCTTTCCATGTTTAGTGCTTCCTTTAGGAACTCTTGTAAGGCAGATCTGGTGGTGTCAAAATCTCTCAGCATTTGTTTGTCTGTAAAGGATTTTATTTCTCCTTCACTTATGAAACTTAATTTGGCTGGATATGAAATTCTGGGTTGAAACTTCTTTTCCTTAAGAGTGTTGAATATTGGCCCCCACTCTTTTCCAGCTTGTAGGGTTTCTACCAAGAGATCCACTGTTAGTCTGATGGGCTTCCCTTTGTGGGTAATCCAACGTTTCTCTCTGGCTGCCCTTAACATTTTTTCCTCCATTTCAACTTTAGTGAATCTTACAATTATGTGTCTTGGTGTTGCTCTTCTCAAGGGGTATCTTTGTGGTGTTCTTCATATTTCCTGAATTTGAATATTGGCCTGCCTTTCTAGGTTGGGGAATTTCTCCTGGATAATATCCTGAAGAGTGTTTTTCAAGTTGGCTCCATTCTCCCCGTCACTTTCAGGTAAACCAATCAGATGTAGATTTAGTCTTTTCACACAGTACCGTATTTCTTGGAGGCTTTGTTTGTTTCTTTTACTCTATTGTCTCTAAACTTCTCTTCTAACTTCATTTCATTCATTTGATCTTCAATCACTGATACCTTTCTTCCACTTGATCAATTTGGCAACTAAAGTTTGTGCATGAGTCACGTAGTTCACATGCCATGGTTTTCAGCTTCGTCAGGTCATTTAAGGTCTTCTCTACACTGTTTATTCTAGTTAGCCATTTGTCTAATCTTTTTTCAAGGTAATTTTTGCTTCTTTGTGATGGGTTCAAAAATCCTCCTTTAGCTTGGAGAAGTTTGTTATTACTGATCATCTGAAGCCTTCTTCTCTCAACTCATCAAAGTCATTCGCCGTCCAGCTTTGTTCTGTTGCTGGCGAGGAGCTACATTCCTTTGGAGGAGAAAAGGTGCTCTGATTTTTACAATTTTCAACTTTTCTGCTCTGGTTTCTCCCCATCTTTGTGTTTTTATCTACCTTTGGTCTTTGGTGATGGTGTCGTACAGATGGGGTTTTGGTATAGATGTCCTTTCTGTTTGTTAGTTTTCCTTCTAACAGTTAGGACTCTCAGCTGCAGATCTGTTGGAGTTTGCTGGAGGTCCATTCCAGACCCTATTTGCCTGGGTATCACCAGCGGAGGCTGCAGAACAGCAAATATTGCAGAACGGCAAATGTTGCTGCCAGATCCCTTCCTCTGGAAGCTTCATCTCAGCTGTATGAGGGAACCTGGCTGTATGAAGTGTCAGTCGGCCCCTACTGGGAAGTGTCTCCCAGTTAGGCTACTTGGGGGTCAGAGACCCACTTGAGGAGGCAGTCTGTCCGTTCTCAGATCTCAAACTCCACTCTTGGCGATCCACTGCTCTCTTCAAAGCTGTCAGACAGGGATGTTTCAGTCTGCAGAAGTTTCTGCTGCCTTTTGTTCAGCTATACCCAGGAAGGCAGGCCTCCTTGAGCTGCAGTTTGCTTCACCTAGTTTGAGCTTCCCAGCTGCTTTGTTTACCTACTCAAGCCTCAACAAGGGTGAACACTCCTTCCCCAGCCTCGCTGCCACCTTGCAGTTCAATCTCAGACTGCTGGGCTAGCAGTGAGCGAGGCTCTGTGGGTGTGGGACCCTCTGAGTCAGGTGTAGGATATAATCTCCTGGTGTGCCATTTGCTAAAACCGTTGGAAAAGCACAGTGTTAGGGTAAGAGTGTCCCAATTTTCCAGGTACCATATGTTACAGCTTCCCTTGGCTAGGAAAGGGAATTCCCTGACCCTTTTTGCTTCCTGAGTGAGGTGATGCCCTACCCTTCTCCATGGTTTGCACCCATGGTCCCACAAATCCCAGTGAGATGAACCCGGTACCTCAGTTGGAAATGCAGAAATCACCCATCTTCTGTGTCTCTCATGCTGGAAGCTAGACTTGAGCTGTTCCTATTTGGCCCTCTTGGAACCCCCTAAAGTTATTTTAATATATGTGCTCTGTTATAATTACGTTTTGACTAAATTGTGATGGTTACCACTGAGTGTCAACTTGATCACATTGAATGATACAAAGTATTGATCCTGGGTGTGTCTGTGAGGGTGTTTCCAACAGAGATTAACATTTGAGTCAGTGGGCTGGGAAAGGCAGACCCACCCTTAATCTGGGTGGACATAATCTAATCAGCTGCCAGAATGGCTAGAATATAAGCAGGCAGAAAAACGTGAAAAAAAGAGACTGGCCTAACCTACCAGCATACATCCTTCTCCCATGCTAGATGCTTCCTACCCTCAAACTTCAGACTCCAAATTCTTCATTTTTGGAACTCGACTGACTCTCCTTGCTCCTCAGCCTGCAGATGGCCTATTGTGGGACCTTATGATCATGTGAGTTAATACTTAAACTCGTGTGTGTGTGTGTGTGTGTGTGTGTGTGTGTGTGTGTGTGTAGGTAGATAGATACATACACACGCTCTCTCTCTCTCTATATATATACATACACACACATACATACACATTCCATTAGTTCTGTCCCTGTAGAGAACCCTGACTAATACACTAAGTTTAATACTATTATTTTTCAAAATAAAAATAAATATAATTTATTAATACGTGCATGGTAGGTGTCATGAACTTAATGATCTTTGACTCTATCTTTAATATTTTTTTCAACAAGTAAGTTTTTATTAACATGAATTTTTAACACCAAGCATCCTACCAGGGCAGGTCTGTGGCTCATGACTATAATCCCAACACTTCATGTAGGCTGAATTTGGCAGATTGCTTGAGCTCAGGAGTTCGATACCAGCCTGGACCCTAGGAATAAAAAATAAAAACAAATAAATTAGACCGGAGTGTTGGAGCAAACCTATAGTTCCTGCTATTTTGGAGACTAAGGTGAGAGGATTGCTTGAGCCAGGGAGGTCGAGGCTTCAGTGACCTGAGATTGCACCACTGCACTTCAGCCCATGTGACAGAGTGAGACCCTGCCACTCCCCACCCCCACCGCCACACACACACAAAAGCATCTATACCAGTATTTGGGGGAGGGTGGAAGAGGAGGAACGTGAGGCAGTCGGAAGGAATTCTACTCTGTAGATAGTAAAGCTCCAGGTTCATCCAATTGTGGATTTTGTTGATGAAAAGAGTTAAACTATGTAAATTATTTGAAGAGATTTATTCTGAGCCAAATATGAGTGACCATGGCCTATGACACAGCCCTCAGGAGGTCCTGAGAACATGTGCCCAAGGTGGTCGGGGTATAGCTTGGTTTTATATATTTTTGGGAGGCATGAGAAATCAATCAAATACATTTAAGAAATACAATGGTTTGGTTCAGAAAGGTAGGACAACTCAAAGCAGGGGCTTCCAGGCTATAGGTAAATTTAAACATTTTCTGGTTGACAATTGGCTGAGTTTATTTGAAGACCTGGGTTTAATGGAAAGGAATGTTCAGGTTAAGATAAAGGATTGTGGCAACCAAGTTTTATTGTGTAGAAGAGTCTCTCAGATAGCAGGCTTCAGAGAGAGAACAGGTTGTAAAATGCTACTTATCAGACCTAAAAGGGGCCTAGCTCTTAGTTGATCATTTACTGGATCTGGAAAAAAAGGAAGGAGAAATGGGATTCTCTAGAGAATGTGGATTTTTCTCACAGGAGACTTTGCAGAGCAATTTCAAGGTATGGCAAAGAAATATATTTTGGTGTTAAATATGTTTATTTGTGTTATATTTTCTATGTGTTATGTTATGCTAGAGATAGATTGAAAACTAAGTTACAATATATAGGGTCAAATAAAACCCATCTGAAGAGAATTTATGGTTTGTAGGGCATGACTTCCTAGACCCTGTAGGTAGGAATTTGGGCAAGATAAAAATCAGAGCTTAGTCTTCAATTTCATAGTCCCCCAAGGACAGGTGATTCTTAAAAATCGTGTACTTGTTCAGGGCACTCTTGTCCCAGCAGGGTGCCAGCTTGAGCCACAGTCAGCTTCTTAGAGTCCCCAATGGTGTCATCCGTGTTGCATTTAATGCGGACCTTCTTCCCCAGAAAGTTGTGCAAACAACCTTGGTCATCCTGGCTGGAGCTGGAATCACCTGGTACCTCCAGATGTGACAGTCTTCTCACTTAAGCACTGAATTCCATGATCTCTGGCTTTAAATCAAGCTTCAAAGTAAGTGTTAGTCTCAGGGTTTACACATAAAATCAAGTTTTAAGCACAGTTTAAGAAACCTGTTCGAAATAATGAAATTTTTTCAAAGCAAAGCCAGTATGCAAACTAAGGAATGTTCTGCTCCGGAATCTGCAATTTCTCTCCTTAAATCATGATAACTAAAGTTAAATTGTTAATATTTGATTTTGTAAGTAATATAAATGAATTAGATTATTATTAGCTGCAAATGGCTACTAAATAATGGCATTGTTTCAAAACTCTATTATTTGCCAGGGTTGGGGAGAAATGATAGATTTATTTTTTCGATGTAGTTTGTACTCTAGAAGGTAAGGGGCCATTTCAAAGATAAGAATATTGCAAAGTTCTCCTCACAGTATAAAGCACGTAATAGGTCATCAATGGTATCTACTGAATAAATGATTGAACAGGCAAAAGAATAAATACTGATAGGTTTTATGTAACATTGAAGTTAGTTTTGCTTTATTAGAAATTTATTTCTCAAAGTTGTTTTTCATATTCTTGTGATATTTTAAGAAATTAGTAAGCAGAGAAACAAACAAATTTTATTTTAAGGAAAAAAACTTTTTTTGTTTGTAGAGGCAGTTTTTTGTTTGCTTTTAAAGTATTACTATAAAACTCTATACACATTCACATGTAGAGAATTTCATTTTTAGCTTTAAAATATTTAGTTTTATTTAAAATATTTAGTTTTATTTTAGTTTTAAAATATTTTTACCAATTAATACAAATATAAATTAATACAATTTATATTTTATAATATAGACACAAGAAAGGATAAATTGATATCATAGTCATACAGGGCATGCATTTTTAGTAATATATTTGTCATAACCAAGTTATAAATCAATATAAAGACTTTAGACTGGTGCCTGATAGATAAATTTGCTCTTTATTTACCTGATTTAATAGGTGAACAATCGAGAACATTTATCAAATGTGAACTATGCCCATGATCCTTTGCTTCCATGTCTCTGGACTTAGTTGTTTCCAGTGTTTTTAATTATTGCAATTTTTGTGAAAAACAGTGCATCTTCTCATTCCTTGAGAAGATAAATGTGCTATGTATTTGAAACACTACTTTTCACTTGAACTTCGCCTCCTAAAATAAGACAATTAGCCAAAACCCTAAAATGGTAAGTAAGATTCCTGCTTACTATACGTGTTAGTTAGGGCTGCCTTACCAAACTATCACAGATTGTGTTGTTAAAAACACATTTTTTTTTTTTTTTAACAGTTCTGGAAGTTAGAAGTTTAAGGTGAACTTGGGGGCAAGTTTTGTTTCTTCTGAGTCCTCTCTCCTTGACTTGTCAGTGACCACCTTTTTGCTCTGTCCTCACGTGTTTGTCCCTCTGTGCATGTACGTTTCTGGTGTCTCTTGGTTTGTCCAAATTTCTTTTTCTTATGAACACATTAGTCAGATTGAATTAAAGAACAAACTAAAGTCCTCATTTTAACATCATCACTTCATTAAAGACCTTATCGTCAAATGTAGTCAAATTCTCAAGTACTAGGAGTTGGAATTTGAGCATATGAGTTTGGGAAGAACACAGTTAAACCCATAATACTACTGTGATGCAAACATTACAATTAAATAATTAACCTTAACTTGTCCATATAACTAAGATTGTTCATTTAAGAGAGATAACAGCTGAGTCCAAAGGAAGGAAAAAAAAAGAAAGCTACAAAATGCAAGACACATAAATGAGCAAAGGCAATAAAAAGCAAATTAGGACAACACACATAAAATTGTTTTAATTGTAATTAATTTATTGTTATTTTCCAAACAATTCCAAAGTTTTGCTTTCAGATACTGCCCACATATCTTTCAGAAAAAATCTGTTTTAGAGAAAGTCATAAAAAGATTGTTGTGGGATGGCTCTCAGAAATGCAGTTTATGCATTGGATTTCAATTGTATTTTAATATCAGCAAGATGTATTCTGGAAACCATGTTATTATACTATTGTACATTTCAGACACAATGTAATATTAAATATAATTATCCTAGAACTCATGAATACTGGATTGTTACCAGTTAAGACAACATTTCTTCTCCTGAGATTCTCAACAGAGTATTGGGACTCTGATTAAGGGCAAATTAAGAACAAAAACAAAATGCAAAAGCACTCAATTATTAACAAGCCTTGAGCTCCAACTTCACAACTCAGTAGATTGTTTAACAGGGTGCAGCTGGTGGCTTAAATGTGGTATTTAAATGATTTCTCTGTGGCCCTGAGCCTAAAGCCAATTGGAAAATGAGAGTTCAGAGTGACAAGAGTAACCAAGTGTGTGAAAAAAGGGAGGAAAAAAGTTCACATCTCCTGCTATGCAGCATGAAACCATAGGCTTTTGAAATCCAGCATCCTTAAAGAATATAGTCAGCAATTTTCATCTCTGTGACAGTGATGGTTATATGTATATTTATTATATGTGATATCACAATATGGTAAATATATGTGTATTTTATCATACGTGATCACATTTTATCATATGTGGTATCACAATACACATGTTAAAATTATTTTGGAGATGTCTTAAATTCTCAGTGAAACATTTCAAAAATGATCTGAAAGTAAATATGAGAAAAGGTGTGATATAATTATAACTAATATTAAGAACCTTACCCAGGACTACACAAATAAATGTCCTGTTCTCTGTAAAACAACACTATTTTCTTTCTTACTTTTAAGTTCAAGAGTACATCTTCAGGTTTGTTACATAGGTCAACTAGTATCACAGGGGTTTGTTGTACAGATTATTTCATCACCCGGATATTAAACCTAGTACCCATTAGTTATTTTTCCTGATCCTCTCTTTCCTCTCACCCTCCACCCTCCAATTGGCCCCAGTGTGTGGTTCTCTCCTCTATATATCCATGTGCTCTCATCATTTAGCTCCCACTTGTAAATGAGAACTTGCAACATTCGATTTTCTGTTCCTGCATTAGTTTGCTAAAGATTATGGCCTCCAACTCCATCAGTGTTCTTGCAAAGGACATGACCATCTTCTTTTTCATGGCTGTATAGTATTCCGTAATGTATATGTACCACATTTTCTTTATTTAGTCTATCATTGATGGTCATTTAGATTGATTCCATGTGTTTGTTGTTGTAAATAGTGCTCCAGTGAACATATGTGTGCATGTGTCTTTATAACAGAATGATTTATATCCCTTTGGGTATATACCCAGCAATGGGATTGATGGATTGAATGGTATTTCTGTCTTTAGGTCTTTGAGTAATCATCATATGGTCTTCAACAATGGTTGAACTAATTTACACTCTCACCAATAGTGTATAAGTTTTCCTTTTCTCCACAATGTTGTCAGCAACTGTTATTTTTTGACTTTTCAATAATAGCCATTTTGGCTCTGTGAGATGGTATCTCATTGTGGTTTTGATTTGCATTTCTCTAATGATTTGTAGTGTTGAGCTTTTTTCCATATGATTCTTGACCATCCACAACCTATATTCACTACTTCTTTTCTTTATTTCTGCTCAGGAAATGTTTTGCTTATAAGCTTTTGAATTAATATATTCCTGTTACTATTAAATTTATCCCTTGGGCAATCAGATATTTCTAAAAAGGGAAATGGACTTACTATTCTTATTAGATACATACTGGATGCCAGATACAACTGAAAAGCAAATAATAGAATTAATTCTTCTGTGGATGGGGGTGTGTGTGAACTCTATCTTGTTTTAGACTCATTTTCAAATCACCATGTGTTTTGACATACTCATGTTATTAATAACATTTAGTTCCCTGTCACACATATTTTTACTTATATATAAAATAAAATAATTTTTAACATTCAATCAAAATTGCCAATTTTCTGCATTTAACTAACAATCACCTGACATGAGATATATTAACAGGATGACAACATAGAAATAAAAATGGATGAAAAACAGTGAAATACTGTTTTAAAGATATCCTTCTTTTGACACTGAACCCTGAAATTATGGCTACTTAAGCACAGTAAGAAAAAGCATTTCCAATGATTTTATTCATCATTCCATGTAATAATCATATTATAGTAAATTAAATGTTATTCCCCAAATATTTTTTCATTATTCTGATAAATAAATAATCTGATAAAAAGTATATGTATACTGTTAATAGTATTAAGCTTATCTACTGAGCAAAGCACAGTGCCATAAATAATAGAATATTTTGGACAGCGTAATATTTAACTATATAGAGTCATAAAAATATTTCAACTTTTACTGAGCAATAAAAATGTTCCTTGCCAAAATTGTTTCCAGTTTTTATCAGTGCCATTTTTATAGATGGATTAGGGAGATAGAAGCTTACATTTCACATATTTGCAAATAAATAGTTCTATACAATATACAAAAAATCATACCCAATGTGTCTCATATAGACTATTGTTGCTAGACTTTCTCAAGTCTTAAATGGGATCATAATCCATTTATACTAAGGCAAATTTATGTCTTTATATCCTCTATCGCCATCTAGCTCACTGCCTAGGTATTAACTTTCATGCTTATGCATGTGTATGTGTGTACGTTTCTGGATGTGCACACACATTTTTTGCGTGTGCACAAAAGAATATCTTAAATACACCCCATGTATATTGAAGTGGTACTATTTTTACAGCCGATGCTGGTTAAATTTCCTTTTCCATTATTACCACTTAAGATCAACAAAATAATGTTTTCATTTTCACAAAAACGGGTAGTTCCTGAATATACGAACCCATTTGAACATTCATAATTCATTGGTCCACACAATTGTATAAATATCATAACAATGAAATTGGACTGAGATTGCTGCACAAAATCTTGAAGAAACACATAACCATGATGAGCTTTTATAATAAAAGATGTCTCAGCTACATATGGATTTTTCTTCTTTTCTGAATAATAATTAAAATAGATACACTCTCAGATAATTTTTTAAACTACAGAACTACTTTTTAAGATGTTTCATGTGTCTTGTTTAGGGTCATTGAATGCATAGACAAAACTTAATGGGCAGAGATGCATCTATTCTACAGCAAAGAGCAATGACCATCTACTTGATTTGAGTTCCACGCTAAATTATTCTGCTACTGTTGCAATAAACTAGATAACAAACTACTCAAAATTTAGTTATCTATCATAGTAAGCAATTATCTTTTGTACTTGTGGTCTGTGCAACAATTGGAGCATCACTGCGTCAGATTTCAGGGAGCTGGACTTGGCTCTGGGCTTTGAGTAGGGTTCAAAAGAATTCCACAGTGTCCATGATCTCCTTGGACAAACACTTCCCAGGGCACATTTTTCTCATCATGGACATAGAGTAAAAAGTGGACACACAGTGGCAGATGCCTGTGGTCTCAGCTTCTCTGGAGGCTGAGTGGAGAGAATTACTTGATTCCAGGAGTTTCAGTCCAACCTGCAGCCTGGACAACATAATGAGACCATCAAAAAAATAAATAAATAAAAAATAAAAAAAACAGATATCAAATCAGACAAGAACCTAACTGCTTATTGGACAAACCACTTCACAAGACAAGTCCATAACCCAGGCAGAAGAAATTGTAGTGCACCCTGAAAAATATACAAAAGTGGATGAACACTTGCAGAAAATATTTACATGTATGCACACACAAGCAGGTCTCTGTTTAATGCCTGATACCTGCTATTTTCTAGTAAAACTTGAATTATTTTATTAAGAAACTTATTTTAGAGCAGTTTTAGTTTTACAGAATCATTGTGAAGATAGAACAGAGAATTCTCATATATTCCATGCTCATTCTACCTTAATATTAAAGTCCTAGATCACTATGGTACGTTTGTTGCAACTAATATTGATCTATTATTATTAAATAGAGTTCATGCTTTATGATTCCCTCACTTTTTCCCTAATGTCCTTTATCTTTTGCAGAATTCCATCCACGCTACTACATTACATCCAGTAGTCATGTCTCCTTAGACTCCTCTTGGCTATGACAGTTTTTCAAACATTCTTTGTTTCTGATGATCTTGACAGCTTGGAGGATCACTATTTAATCTTTTTATGGAATGTCCCTCAATTGGAATTTTTTCTGAATTTTTTTTTTTTTTTTTTTTGGTGATTAGACTGGAGCTTTGTGTTTTGGGGAGGAAGATCATGAGGTAAAGTGCCAGTCTCATTACATCATATCAAGGATATGTACCATCAATATGACATACTTTCTGTGTTAATATTACCATGTGGCCTCAGGTCAAGTTGTTCCTAGGAGAAACTGAGGGTTGGGCTGCTATTTCTCATGGCCCAATAACGAGATGCAGATGAACTGGGAAGGAAGAGAGTTTTAATTTCTGTAACCTGTTGCGGGGGAAGGCCTGGAAATTATCACCAGACCAACTCAATACTACAAAGTTTTACAGAGCTTATATACCTTCAGAACTACATGTCTACTTGTAAGTGTGCATTCATCTAAAGTCATAAGTGATTAACTTCTTTTCATCTATATCTAAGGTCTGAGTCCTGAAGACCTTCTTCTGGAGCCTTAGAAAGTTTAGTTAATCTAAATGGGTATAGGTGCTGGGGTAATTACCCTTCTCTTGTCTCCTGCCAAATCATAATGGTTTGGGGAGTTCCTTTAGACCCGAATGAACCTGTTTGTGGAGGCCTGGGGAGTTTCTTCAGACCCTCAGTAAAACTTGTTTAATCGTAAAAGGGTCCTGTTGAGAATTCCTTCATTATCTTGTCATGCTTCAGGGCACAGGAAAAGCCTAGGCAAAACTCTTGGTGAGCTCTTTGTTATATTCTAGCCTTTGTATAAGGGCACTGGCTCAATCACCCTTTTTTTTTTTTTTTTTTTTGAGACGGAGTCTTGCTCAGTCTCCCAGGCTGGAGTGCAATGGCGCGATCTCGGCTCACTGCAACCTCCACCTCCCAGGTTCGTACAATTCTTCTGCTTCAACCTCGCCAGTAGCTGCGATTACAGGCACCCACCACCGTGGCCTGCTAACTTTTGTACTTTTGTAGAGACTGGGTTTCACCATGTTGGCCAGGCTGGTCTCAAACTCCTGACTTCATGTGATCTGCCTGCCTCAATTTCCCAGAGTGCTGGGATTACAGGCATGAGCCACCGCACCTGGCCTCAATCAGCTTTTAATGTTTAACTTAGCTATTCAGTCAGTGCTGGGATGGTTGTAATGGAGGCTTGAATTAGTGAGACATGGCCTGCCCAAAGTTACTCTATTTTTTCTTCATTTTCTTACAGTACTTCTTCAAAGCAAGTCACTATGCATGATCATACTAAAGGATTGGGGAGTTATGCTGCATCTCCTTAAGGACAACATATTTCCAGAGATAACTTTAAATTCTTCTGTATGGAAAATTAGTCTTTTCTTCATTTGTTTATTTATTTAATATTTTTTATACCAACCTGGACTCAGAAGTATGTATTTTCTACTTACATGTTTTTTTATTTGCATAGATTTAGTAGGTACAAGTGCAGTTTTGTTACATGGATACATTAAATAATACTGGGGTTTTGGCTTCTAGTCTACTCACCACCTAAATAGTGAACATTATCCCCAATACTTAATTTTTAAATCCTCACTTTTCTCCTACCTTGCTCCTTTTTGAGGTCCCCAGCATCTATTATTTCCTTATTTATTTCCATGGATACCTATTTCTTAGCTCCTACTTGTAAGTAGGAACATGTATTTTAAATTCTGTTTCTACATTATTTTACTTATAATAATGGCTTTCAGCTCTATCTACATTGCTGCAAAAGACATAGTTTTGTTCCTTTTTATGGCTTTATTCCATGGCATATATACCACATTTTCTTTATTTTCTCATCCATTGACACACACTTAGGTTGATTCCATAACTTTGCCATTGTGAAAAGAGCTGTAATAAGCATACACTTGCAGATATCATTTTTATATAACAATTTATTTTCCTTTGG
Source organism: Colobus angolensis palliatus (assembly GCF_000951035.1). NCBI lineage: Eukaryota > Metazoa > Chordata > Mammalia > Primates > Cercopithecidae > Colobus > Colobus angolensis. The sequence continues at coordinate 1,443,869 of NW_012113919.1, forward strand.
TTATATATTCAGCATTTGGGTTGCTGGGTCAAATGGTAGGTCTGTTTTTAGTTCTTTGAGAAATCTCCATATATTTTTCCATAGAGGGTGTACTAATTTACATTTCCATCAACATTGTGTAGGCATTTCCTTTTCTCTGCACCCTTGCCAACTTCTGTTGGTTTTTCAGCTTTTTAATAGTAGCCATTCTGACTGGTGTGAGATGGTATCTTATTGTGGTTTTAATTTATGTTTCTGTGATGATTTGAGAGAGTTAACTTTTTTTCAACTAGTCACTTGTAAGTCTTCTTTTGAAAAACATTCATTATGTCTTTTGCCCACTTTTCAGTGTTTTTTTTTTTTTTTTTTTTTCTTTCTCATTGAGTTGTTTGAGTTTGTTGTGGATTCTGGATAGCAATCCTTCGTAAGAAGCATAATTTGTACATATTCTCTTCTATTCTTTAAATTGGCTGTTTACTCTGTTGATTATTATTTTGGCTGTGCAGTCGCTTTTTAGTTTAATTAAATTCATTTTCCTATATTTGTTTTTGTCACATTTGTTTTTAAGTTCCTAGTCATAATTTATTTGCCTAGGTGTTTACAAAGGTTTTAGAATGTCCTGAAGAGATTTTTTCTAGGATTTCTTCTAAGTTTTTATAGTTTTAGGTCTCACATTTGAGTATTTAATTCATCTGCAGTTAATTTTTATATATGGTGTGAAATATGGGTCCAGTGTCATTCTTCTGCATGTGGCTAATTTTGCCAGTATCATTTATTAAACAGGGTATACTTTCCCCACTACTACACCTCAATGAAATAGAAATATGAGAATAAAGTAAACACAAAGCTAGCAGAACAAAAAAATAACAAAGTTCAGAGTAGAGCTAAGTAAAATTGAGAACCAAAAAATACAAAGGATAAATCAAACAAAAAATAGCATCTTTGAAAAAATAAACAAAAGAAAAATGTGAAGATTCAATTAAGTCCAATTAAAAATGATAAAGGTGATATTTCAAGAAATAGCACTGAAATACAAAGATTATGAGACTACTAAAAGCATCTCTATGTGCACAAACTAGAAAAACCTAGAAGAAATGGATACATTCCTGGAAACAGATGAACTTCTAAGATAGAATCAGGAAGAAACAGAAACCTTGAACAAGCCAATAATGAGTAATGAAATTGAAGCACTAATAAAAGAAAAAATGTTCCAACAACAAAAACCAAAAGGCCTATGACTAGATATATTAACAGCTGAATTTTACGAGATCTACAAAGAAGATCTGGTTGAAATTTATTGAATCCAATCTTATTGAAACTATTCTACTTATATTCTAATATTATGTTATTTATTTTGTTACTCAAACTTTTCCCAGAAATTTCAGTCCTCCTTTACTTTTCTATTCTGTTATCAATGTGTACATGTGTGTCTGCGTGTTTTCAATTTCTTACTTTGTGACAATGTGGAATGCTCTATACTCATCTTGCAAATTTTCTGTCCCCACCCTAAAATCAGTCATTTCTCCAACAGCCCTGGTTTCTTTTATGGAGGATGGTATTAGAAACCAAGATATGGGCACTATATATGGTTGCTACTACTGGGATTGTATTGACTTTAAGTACTTTTGATTATAAAAACACCAGTATCTCTAAAAAGACATGTAAAGATAAAAAAAATGTTTAATATAAATATATTTATTTTCAACAAGTTGCACTGTCCTTAGAGTCAAAGTAAGCTAACTTCAGCGTAATACACACTTGGAAAAAGTGTAGAGACAGCAAATTTGGGATGTATTTCTAGCTAAAGGGAATCTTTACATATATATGTGTGTATATACATATATGCACATGCATATATGTGTATATACTTACATTTATAGAGACGTGTATAAATATGCACTCACATATAAATAAACATAGACAAATATGCCTACGTGTGTGTGTGTGTGTGTGTATATATATATATATATATATGAGAGTGATAAAGATAAATCATTTGAACTGTCATTAAAATTTTGCCTAAATTTAGCCTTGGTCATTTCTTTATATGACAAAAATATATGGGTCTTTTTGATAGGTAAATACTTGTTATTTTTAAAAGGGTAATAATAAATACACATGCAAATTTAAATGTATACTTTGATTTCAATTTGGGGAATTAGTTAAAAATTTCTCAGCAATTAAGAATATAGACAATTTTGATAATGGTGGTTATGCTAATGCTAAAGTATGTAAATTCAACTTTCTAATTTCATCACCAATACACTATATTTTAGATGAACACTTCCTAGTTCCTCTTTTTGTCTTCCTAGGCCAAGTCCAGATCCTTATTATAAGCCAAGGGAGTGAAATACACTGATTCCTGGGAATTTACTTCTGAATGATTTTCTTCATTCTAATATTTTATTCTAATGACTCGTTTGCTCCTTTATCACTCTGTTGCCTCTAAAATAAGATTTTTGTAATTCTCTGTATTTCTAGTTATTAACGAAAGTGATAGCCTACTACAATCCTGCGATCTTTAACAGGAAGTATAAAACTGATAGTACTAGTTCAAACAGTTGTTAATGTGTGCCACACTCCCTTTTACCAAGTAAATCTAATATGGCACATGGAATATTTATGTTACAACTGTTTAAAGTGTCATCAGGCATTATTGTCATTGTTGTCAAAGGGATCTGATAAGGACATCATATTACAGTCTTCCTTGAAAAAGTAGGTGAACATCAATTACATATAGGCACAACTTTATGGCAAAAAGAGCAATATACTGAGATTGAGGTACAAAATTGTTTTCTATTCCTAATTCCACCATTAAGTTTCACTTAACCTTGAGAAAATCACTACATTTCTCTGAACTTCAATTTTCTCATTTTAAAATCTAGGATAATGCTTATCCTGGCAAAAAGTTTGATGATATTTACATGACTGTATAGGAAGGAGACACCTTGAATACAGCAGCAGAGCCTCAAGGTATTCATTATGCACTTTCCTCCCACAACATTATGAAACATACTGTCCTACAGGCTTTTTATTTATGTTAGGTTACCTTTCTTATTAATATTTGAAACTGGTTATAAATAGAACTAGTAGTTACTCAGTTACCATTCACTACTATACTATCTGTAATAAGAGAATAATAACATGATTTAATACAGAAGAAGAAATTATTTGAATTTTTGTACCTAACAATGTGTCTTGTGAAATTTTAGAGAATATGACACAGATTTATGGATAATAAAATTATTTAAACAAAACAGGTAGCCTGTGTCTTTATATCTTAAAATAGAACTATTAACTTAAAGTGAAGTGGAATCAATGATGAAGGTTTAACTTAGTGCTTTTGAAAATGTATAAATGGCTTTTTCTAACAATGCCTCTCTTACTTTGAATATATAATAAATGAATAATGTAATAATTATAATTACCACAATATAAGGACAAAAAAAACAAAAGTATTAGAAAGGTAGAACATTTTGAAGATAGGTTCCTGAGAGCAGTGGTGCGTTTCTGTGAGTTGGAAATAACTTAAGTTTTACCAACACATTTCCAAATTTTGCTGCAAATCACTATAAACTTTTTGACAAGCCTCATTAATAGTATAAAGTCTAAAGTCTATTGAAAACAAATATTGGAAGCATAGAGTAGTTATATCCTGTTTAATAAGAAGTATCATCCAAAAGCCCTGATCTCAGCCCTTCATTAAATCATGCAAGGTGAAATTATTTCAAGACCACTTTGTTGGGTGAGCTTTAGACACAGTATAGGACAGACCACTGTACTAATGTATATATGTTATAGATTGTAGAAGATTTGTCAAATTCACTTTTTTCTGAGTATTTTTATGAGGTTTTGATAAATACAGGATCAAATGTAAAGACAGCAGGTCTGTCACCATATTTTAGTCTTCATTGGTGAGTCAAATTTGGGCTAAGAAGAAGGATGAGATGAAACAGTTGGGACAAATGTTTAGCTATGGTTAGCGGAAATTTTTCAGTTCTTCAGCATCTGTTACATTATATAGTACTTGTGAGTTAGGACATTAGAGAAAAATATGAGCTTATTTTTAGAACTTAGGTTTTTTTTCCTCAATAATATGAACATTATTTTATCAAATAACAAAAGCATCATTTCAAGCTATGGGCAATATTGAATTTAGGAAAAAAAGGCTGTGAGTTTTTATTAGGAAAGACTGGGACCATTGATGGTAGCACGTTGAAATTATGTGTATATATATATATACCAAGTCTCAGACTATGTGACAAAATGTTGTTAGACATTATGCATTATGTATACAATATGCATTATGCATATTGTAACAATGATAAAGAAGTACCTAGAGACTGAAAAATAAGGAAGATGTGATTCTTCCATAGGAAAATTATGCCTAATCATAATTACATACAATTTAATCATGTTAGATGCTATTTTATTTTATTGTTTATTTTTTTCTGTGAAGAAGATTTTGTTTGTTGTATTTCTACTTGTCTATTTTTGCTTTCTTTTGCCTTGTCATTTGTGTCATCCATAAAACATCCTTGCCAAGACCAAAGTCAAGCAACATTTTACCTGTGTTTCCTGGTTAGAGTTTCATGATTTGGGGACTGATATTTAAGTCTCTAACCTATTTCAAATAAATGTTTATTTATAGCGTAAGATAAGGGTTAAATTTCATTTATTTGCATGTGGTTTTCCCAATGCTATTTATTGAAGATACTATCAGTTTTCCATTGTGCCCTTATCAGTTTAGTTGGTCATATATGCATGAGCTAATTTCTGGGCTTTCTACTACTGTTGCTTTGGTCTATGTGTCAGTTTTGTAGGTTAGTGCTATACTGCTTTGATTACAATAGCTGTGTAACATAGTTTGGAATCAGAAAGTATAATGCATCTACCTTTACTTTTCCTTCTCAAGATTGCTTCGGTTATTCAGGGTCTTTTGTGATTTCATACAAATTTTAGAATTTTTTAAAAATATTTCTGTGAAAAAAAGTCATTGGAATTTTGATAGGAATGTGTTGAATCTACAGACTCCTTTGGGTAATGTCAACATTTTAACAATATTGATTCTTTCAGTTCCTGAATACCAATGGTTTTTCCACTTGTTTGTGTCTTCTTCCATTTCTTTCATCAAAGTTTTACAATATTCAGTGTTCAGATTTTCCATCCCCTTGGTAAATTTATTCCTAAGTATTTAATTTTTTGTTACACTATTGTAAATAGCATTGTTTTCTTAATTTCTTTTTCAGAATTTCTTGTTAGTATATACGACCACAATGGATATTTGAATGTGGATTTTATATCATGTAACTTTACTGAATTCAGTTATTAGTTTTAACAGTTTTATTTTTGATGTACTCTTTAAAATTTTCTATAGATAAGACCATGTCTCTGCAAAGAGAGACAATTTGACTTTTTCCTTTCTAATCTGAAAGCCTTTAATTTATTTTACTTGCCTAATTGTTCTGGCTATGACTTCTATTACTATTATCAATAAAAATGGTGAGAGTGAGCATTCATGTTTTGCATCTAATGTTAGAAGAAAAACTTTCAGCGTATCACAATTCAGTATAATGTTAGCTGTGGGCTTGTCATATATGCCTTTTATTATGTTGAGGTAGATACCTTATATACCTAATTTGTTGATAGGCTTAATCTTGAAAAAATGTAGAACTTTTATCATGAAAGGACTTTTCTTTAATGATTTTTATGTGTCCATTGAGAGGATCATGATTTGTATGCTTTATTCTGTTAATGTGATATATCACATTTATTATATTTTGTAGGTTGAGCCATCCTTGCATGGCAGAGCTAAATCTCACTTGATCATGGTGTACAATCCTTTTAATGTGTCGTTGAATTTTGTTTCCTACTCTTTAACTGAAGAATTTTGCATCTATGTTTATCGAGAGTATTAGTCTGTAATTTATTTCTTGTAATATCTTAGTCTTGCTTTGTTAACAGGGAAATACAGGTCTTATAAATTTAGTTGGAAATGTTATCTTTACTTGTTTTTGGAAAAGTTTGAAATTATTAATACTATTTCTTCTTTAAATGCTTCGAAGAATTTACCTGTGAAGCCATTCTGGACTTTTTGTGTTTGCTGGCTTTTCATAACTGCGTCTATCATCTTACTTGTTATTGGTGTCTTCAGCTTTTCTATTTTTTTTTTTTTTTTTTTTGAGACAGGTTCTCACTCTGTTGCCCAGACTGGAATGCAGTGGTATGATGTCATCTCACTACAATCTCCACCTCCCAGGTTTAAGTGATTCTCCTGCCTCAGCCTCCCAAGTGGCTGTTATTACAGGCACTCACCACCACACCTGGCTAATGTTTATATTTTTAATAGACACGGGGTTTCTCCATGTTGATCAGGCTGGTCTCGAACTCCTGACCTTGTGATCCACCCTCCTCGGCCTCCCAAAGTACTGGGATTGCAGGTGTGAGCCACCACATCCAATCTATATTTCTTTATGATTTAGTATCAGTAAACTGTGTGTTTCTACAAATTTATCTATTTCTTTGAATTTACCAAATTTGTCAGCATGTAATTATTTATAATAATTTATTTTTATCATTTCCATTTCTGTGGTATCAATTGTAATATTTCTTCTTTATAACTTTGTTTACTTGAGTGATCGCTCACTTTTTTAATCTAGCTAAATGATTTTCAATTTTGTTTATTATTTCAAAAAACAACTCATTGATCTTTTATCAATATTTTTCTGTATCCTCTAATCTGTTTTTTTTTTTTTTTTTAAATTTATGCTTAAGTCTTTTGTATTTGCTTCTTTCTGCTAACTTTGGGCTTAATTTTTTTTTTCTCTCTCTCTCTCTTTTTCCACTTCAAAATATGCAGTCAGGTTTCTTAAGATTTTTCTTTTGTCTTAATGTAGGTATTTATCGCTCTGCATCTTCTTCTTTTTTAATTTTTTTTATTATACTTTAAGTTCTAGGGTACATGTGCACAGTGTGCAGGTTTATTATGTATGTATACTTGTGCCATGTTGGTGTGCTGTACCCATCAACTCATCAGCACCCATCAACTCGTCATTAACATCAGGTATAACTCCCAATGCCATCCCTCCCTCCTCCCTCCTCCCCATAATAGGCCCCGGTGTGTGATGTTCCCCTTCCAGAGTCCAAGTGATATCATTGTTCAATTCCCACCTATGAGTGACAACATGTGGTGTTTCGTATTCTGTTCTTGTGGTAGTTTGCTGAGAATGATGGTTTCCTGCTGCATCCATGTCCCTACAAAGGACACGAACTCATTCTTTTTTATGGCTGCATAGTATTCCATGGTGTATATGTGCCACATTTTCTTAATCCAGTCTGTCACTGATGGACATTTGTGTTGATTCCAAGTCTTTGCTACTGTGAATAGTGCTTCAATAAACCTATGTGTGCATGTGTCTTTATAGCAGCATGACTTATAATCCTTTGGGTATATACCCAGTAATGGAATGGCTGGGTCAAATGGTATTTCTAGTTCTAGATCCTTGAGGAATCGTCATACTGTTTTCCACAATGGTTGAACCAGTTTACAATCCCACCAAGAGTGTAAAAGTGTTCCTATTTCTCCACATCCTCTCCAGCACCTGTTGTTTCCTGACTTTTTAATGATTGCTATTCTAACTGTTGTGAGATGGTATCTCATTGTGGTTTTGATTTGCATTTCTGTGATGGCCAGTGATGACGAGCATTTTTTCATGTGCCTGTTGGCTGTATGCATGTCTTCTTTTGAGAAATGTCTATTCATATCCTTTGCCCACTTTTTGATGGGGTTGTTTGCTTTTTTCTCATAAATTTTTTGTGTTCTTTGTAGGTTCTGAATATTAGCCCTTTGTCAGATGAGTAGATTGCAAAAATTTTCTCCCATTCTGTAGGTTGCCTGTTCACTCTGATGGTAGTTTCTTTTGCTATGCAGAAGCTCTTTAGTTTAATTAGATCCCATTTGTCAATTACGGCTTTCGTTGCAGTTGCTTTTGGTGTTTTAGACATGAAGTCCTTGCCCATGCCTATTTCCTGAATGGTATTACCTAGGTTTACTTCTAGCGTTTTTATGGTTTTAGGTCTAACATTTAAGTCTCTAATCTATCTTGAATTAATTTTTGTGTAAGGAGTAAGGAAAGGATCCAGTTTCAGCTTTCTACTTATGGCTAGCCAATTTTCTCAGCACCATTTATTAAAAAGGGAATCCTTTCCTCATTTCTTGTTTTCCTCAGGTTTGTCAAAGATCAGATGGCTGCAGATGTGTGGTATTATTTCTGAGGGCTCTGTTCCATTTCATTGGTCTATATCTCTGTTTTGGTACCAGTACCATGCTGTTTTGGTTACTGTAGCCCTGTAGTACAGTTTACATCTTCCTCTTAAAACTGCTTTTGTTGGCTGGGCACAGTGGCTCACACCTGTAATCCCAGCAATTTGGGAGGCCGAGGTGGGCGGATCACCCGAGGGCAGGAGTTTGAAACCAGCCTGGCCGACACGACAAAACCTTTTCTGTATTAAAAATACAAAAATTATATGGGCATGGTTGTCTATGCCTGTAGTCTCAGCTACTCGGTAGGCTGAGTTAGGAGAATCACTTGAACCTGGGAGACAGAGGTTCCAGTGAGCCGACATTGCACCACTGCATTCCAACTAGGGCAACATGGTTAGACTCTGTCACAAAAATAAAAACAAAAACAAAAATAATTTTCTCTTTTATTCTTTGGTTGTTGAGGAGCATGTTGTTGAATTTAAACATATTTGTGAATTTTCTATTTTTTTCTTCTATTATTCTAATTTCATCTCATTGTGGTTGGAAAAAATAGTTTAAATAATTTATATCTCTTAAATTTGTAAAGACTGTTTTGTGGCCTAATGTATGGTCTATTCTAAAGAATTTTCTATGTGCACAAGAGAAGAAATAGGAATTTGCTGCTCTTTGATGGAATACTCTGTACAAGTCTTTTAGTTTCATTAAGTCTACAATTTTGTCCAAGTCCTCTATTTCCTTATTGATTTTCTGTCTTGGTTATGTATTCATTGTTAAAATGGAGTGCTGAAGTTCCTTACTATTATTATACTGCGATCTATTTCTCTCTTCAGGTCAATTAATATTTGTTTATTTAAGGTCTTCCATTTTGGGTGCATATATATTTATAATTGTTATAGCCTCTTGATGAATTGACCTCTTTATCAATATATAATGATGTTATTTCTCTTGAAAAATTATTCCATTTATATTTACAGTAAGTATTGATAGTTAAGGACTCAGTATTATTATTTTGTTAAATATTTTCTGTTTTGTGGGTTCTTTCTTTCTTTCTCTCCTGGTGCCTTCCTTTGTGATTTGATGGGATTTTTCAAAATAGTATGTTTTGATTCCCTTCTCTTTGTCTTTTGTATATCAACAATATATTTTTCCACTGTGGTTGCCATCTGGTGCCTGGTCTTGGAAGGTATCCTTCATGGATAAGGAGGAACAACAACACTTTCACTTCAACTTTAAGTATTTCCTTTATTACTTCTTGTAAGGCAAGTCTGGTGTTGATGAATTCCCTAAGCCTTTGGTTGTCAGGAAAAGTGCTTATCTTTCTTTCATTTCTGAAGGACAGCTTTGTCAGGTATAATATTCATGCTTTTCTATTTACTGTTTTTCAATACTTTGACTATATTATTTTTTTCTATTCTGGCCTCCATCATTTCTGACGACAGGTCTTATAATGAGATTCCTTCCTATGTAACATTCACTTTTTCTCTTCCTGCTTTCACATTTTTCTTTGTCTTTTACTTTTGAGAGTATGATTATAATGTGACTTACTGAAGATCTGTTTCTGTTTAATGTATTTGGTATTCTTATGAATGCTGGTTTTTCTTTTCATATTTGGGGAGTTTTCTGTTATTGCTCTTTGGAATAAGCTTTCTGCCCTTTCTCTATCTCTACTACTTCAGGAATCTCATATTGTACATGTTGGTTTACTTTGTATTGACTCAAAAGTCTCAGAGGCTTTCTGCATACTTTATCATTCTATTTCTTTTCTCCTCTGGGTGAATTCAAATGATCTCCCTTTTTGCTTGCTTATTCTCTTTACTTGAATGAGTCTGCTGTTGCTGTTGAAATGGAAGTTTTCATTTCAGTCATTGTGTTCTTCAGCTCCAAAAGTTCTGTGTAGTTCTTTGTTGTGTTTTTTAATCTCCTTATTGAACTTCTCATTTTGTTTCTGTATTATATTCCTGAGTTAATTTAGTTGTATACCTCTCTTCTCTTATACCTAATTGAACTTCCTTAAGAAGGTTATTTTGAATTCTTTCTCAGGCATTTTGTAGATCTTCATTTTGTAAAGGTTGGCTACTGATGCCTTACTTTGTTCCTTCAGTATTGTTATGTTTCCACGATTATGCATAATCCTTATTATTTTTATAGGTGTTTGTGGATTTGAAGAACTAAACACATCTTCCAGTATTAACAGACTAGATTTGGTAAGTAACACACTTAGCAATTAGCCCCTCCAGAGATTATGGCAGGTCAATTCATGGGGTTCTCAGGTTGTTATGGTGCTAGAATCTGAGAAGGGCTGACTCAGTGCCTGGGGACGTAAGAGTGTGCCTTGGGCCTGTGTCTGCAGGGGCCACCCTAGTGCCTGGAGTTATGGAGGTGGGCCTCGAGCTAGGGGCCACAGTGCTTTGCTTGGTATCAGATGGTCTTGGAACCTAGGGCCACAGGGACCAGCATGAAGCCTGGGATTATGGATGCCAGCTTGGTCTAGGGGCCAGCCTATTGCAATGAACACTGAGACAGGTCTGATGCCAGGGCTTGCTGCTAGCTTCAATCTATTTCCCCCACATGGAAGCTGCTAGCTTCAGCTGCTAGCTTCAATCTATTTCCCCCACATGGAAGATAACTCTTTTCATGCTCTACCAAATGGGCTTGAGGAAAGTGTGACATGAATAATGTAAAACTGTTTTTCCTCTCCAAGACATCTCTTCCTATTTCTGTGTTCCACTCAGGTACTGTAATCTCTCACCTGAATTTCTCAGCGCTTGTGAAGCTATTTTTGCAAATCAGTATTTATTCAAATCAATATTTTCATGAAGACTTGAGTGCTGAAACTCGTATTCCTCCATCTTGCTGATTTTACTTACTGCATAAAATTTTACATTGGATTTTGTTGCTTAATTCAAAGTTTAGACTGATCTTTAAAATATCAGACATATCAAATTTTGAAAATGTCCTAAGGTTTATAAGAATAGGCTTAAAATATATTTTAATATATGTGTTCTCTGAAATACAAGAAAACACAAAATGTTTAAGATCCATGAATGAATTGGTCAAGTGATGTGAAGAACACTGTTGGCAAGGGTAAAAAGAAAATAATAATAAATGAAAGCAATGAGTAGTCTTACACTGAATAAGGTTAAAGTCATTTATAAGATGTATTCGCTTTCAAGAAATTCACTTCAGGAATCATGAACTTGAAAGTGCCCTGAAAGGTTCTGATTTTGTGGGGTTCAAGAGTAATAACCAAAAGAAAAATGTGTGTGTATGACAAAACCTCTCAGAGCTTATCACAATGGAACTAGCAAAAGACTCAAACAGTTTCAGTCAGCAGTTCCTCAAGATGCTCAAGGAAAACTTAATGTTACGAAAAAGATCCAGTGCCTTGTGGTTGCACTTGAAATATAGTTTTTGTCTTTCAGTTGCATTAAGCAAGTAACCCTAAGGTCTGCAAAAGTAGCTAGAGTCAGAATTTAGATACAGAGATGAGAGGAAATAGAAACCAAGGCATAGAAGAGGGAGAGAATGAGAAAGAATGAGAGGATGTCATACTTTGTTGTCCAATGTCATAGCCATTAGCCACATGATGTTATTTAAAATGCAATTAACTGAAATAAAATTTTAAAAATTCAGCTCTTCAGCCTTGCTAGCCACATTTTCAGTGTTTAATAGTCACACATGACTAGTTGTCATCATACTGAAGAATGCTGATGAAGTATGTTTGCATTGTTGCAGAGAGTTCTGGTAGAAAAAGCTGATTTAGAAAATAAGAGAGAAAGAAAGAAACCAGAGGGGAGGTAATTACAGGCTTAAACTGACGGATGAGTGAAATAACAAGAGGTAGTGAGAGTAAGAGGTAGACATTAGAGAGATAAATTTTTGTATTATTTTTATTTTATTTTATTTTAATAGTTTGGGGGTACAGGTAGCTCTGGTTACATGGATAAGTTCCTAAGTGGTGATTTCTGAAATTTTGTTGTACCTGAGCAGCAAACACTGTATCCAACATGCAATCTTTTATCCCTCACCCCAGTTCTCACCCTTCAATTTTCAAAGACTTTCTTTTGTAACTTACAGAAAAAATTAAAATAAGATGCAATGTAGGAACAATAAATAGGTGCAGAAAAAGTGTGAAAGCCTAAAAGGATCTGACCTGTTTGGTTTGTGGTTTAAAAAAAATCCATGACCATCACCCCAGCATGCACAATATTCAGTTAGTGATATTATAAATTAAGCTTCCAAATCGTTTTTAATTGCATCCATTTGACTTTTAGAGAACACAAAAACTTTACAATTTCAGAATTCCTCTCTTCATTTGTAGATAAAATAGAGCTACTACCTTATTGGGGCAGAAAACAATGGGTGTTTTTAAAAAAAAAAAATAAGAGAGACACTGTAAGAAAAGCAAAGCCAAAATTATTAATACATTAAATTTTTGCTATAATTTGATATCCTGACACTTTTCAAACTTTTCTCTGAAAAATGGAATATAAATTGTATATGGAAAGTTAATTATTTTTAAACAAAATATATTTTAAAGATTAAGAAATATAATTCAGAAATGAAAGACAATCATCTAAATGTTATGTAGGAAAACTACATTTAAAAGAAGAATAATTCAGTTAAATTCCTAACTAGGAAATTTATCAAACAGGATACTTTGGGCAGGAAATTTAAAGGGAATTTCTTCAGTTTTTAGATTACATTTTACTTATTATTTAACTTGACTTTTATACATTTGCAACTTCTGTATTTTAGATTTATATATTTTACAGTTTCATATCGAGGGATATGAAATAGGAAATCAGCAGGAATTTAAATGTAATGTAATCGATATTTGTTGCCTGCTGTTTTGAATGGAAGAATTTACCTACATGTTCACCAACGATTGCACTGGGAGCTCATTTGATTTTTATATTGAAAAACCTCAGAAAGAGGGATTACATGAGAAAAACACACTCTACAACGAGGACAAACAGGGAAATATCGAGTCTCCTTGGAAGAAAAGAAGTGTAGAGTCTCTGTGAATGGGCTTTATAGTGGAAAATTTAAGGAGGAAACTTTAAGATACTGGATTCAAGAGAAACAAGATGCATAAAAAATAGGTTATTATTGCCAAGTAAAGAAACTGACAATGGTCAATTATCATCCCTTCTTTCTTCTCATCCTTTGTTTTGAGAGAGTAGTTTATGTTTACATTCTGTGTCTTTCAATTTGCTCCTTAAATTAGTAGAATAAAATTGGACTAAAATTCTATTGACATGACCATATAAAATAATGTACGAAATAACTCTATTAAGATAATCTACTGAATTATTTTTATTTCCAAAATTCTTAAGTTCTTACTGTAATCCCCAAAACTTTTCAATTCTTATGTAAATGGTTTGACGTCAGCAAAACTTTTCACTTTTCAGTTCTTTGATATCTTGGAAACTTTATGCCCATGAAATAATTTCAAGACTTTTCTTTTTCTTTTTTCTTTTTTTTCTTTCTTTTTTTTTTTTTTTTTGAGATGGAATCTCGCTCTCCCGCCCAGACTGGAGTGCAGTGGCGCGATCCCGGCTCGCTGCACCCTCTGCCTACCAGGTTCAAGAGATTCTCCTGCTTCAGTCTCCTGAGTAGCAGGGATTACAGACACGCGCCAGCAAGCACGGCCAATTTTTGTATTTTTGGTAGAGATGGAGTTTCACCATGTTGGTCAGGCTGCTCTCAAACTCCTGATCTTGTGATCCGCCCGCCTCGGCCCCTCAAAGTGCTGGAATTTCAGGAGTGAACCATTGCGCCTGGCTGACTTTTTCTTCTTAGACGTTTTCAAGCATTCCTCTTCATGTTTCTTAAATACTAGGGTTCCCGGCCGGGCGCGGTGGCTCAAGCCTGTAATCCCAGCACTTTGGGAGGCCGAGACGGGCGGATC
>NW_012113919.1:1458184-1588521 GCF_000951035.1 Colobus angolensis palliatus
AAAAAAAAAAAAAAAAAAAAAAAAAAAAAACAATATTAGGGTTCCCTAGCATTCCCTTTTCTAGCCATTAACTGGTTGTTTCATTCAATTTGCCCGTTTCCCTTGTAATTCATTGCTGATGTCAATTACATTTCCAAATATACTTCCTGGGTAAAACAATCCTTGAGATTCTGACATGTTTTTCAACTCCTAGATTTCTCTACCTAGATAGAGAAATTTAGAATTCACCACATCATTTCTTTTCTCATATATTTAATTTTCTTGTTCTTCCTAATTTATACCACTGTCTCTTCTCCTTTTCTCCCCATCATCTCTCTAATTGGTACTGATGTCTCTCATTTGTGTGTCTGTATTAATGGAACTGCATACCTGTGGAATTATCTGTAATCTTACTCTAACGTTCAACATATTGTATTGTACCATCATCTTAAATGCCTGTGATTTCCAGTAAGCTCCCTAAAATAAAGAAGCCGTATTATTTTTTAATTGTAGAGGAATTTGTGATGAGGTCAACCACAAAAGTACATTGAGATTATTTAGAAGATGCCCATGTAATTTTTCAATAAATCATTTGGTTTCCTTCACAGTGGTAAAATTAATTCTGTTAAATAAATTATGAGACTGAGCTGGACGATGATTTATGATTCCTGGGCTTCTTTCAAATGGCTTTGATCATGCAGAAAAATATTATTTTTTTAACTATTTCAGTCTATGATTAAACTGAAATCATGAAGGATTAGATATTTAGAGTGGAGGCAGAATACTGACAGACAGAGAAAGCAAGTAAGAATAGCAGAATAACTTTAATATCTGATAAACAGTGTTAATTAAAAGCAAAAATGACTCAACATAATTAAACAATATGAAGCAAGATTTATTTTGAACCACTTTGACAAGCTTAGATCTAAGTTTAGGATTTTTGAGAATGAAATGCGATGACATTTACATGATTATGAAAAGAGTATAGTCTACTTTAAACCTCAATTATCAGAAAACTAAAATAACTTGAGATAAAATGTCATCTCTCAAGACCATATTAATGTATCTAAGTGCTTAGTAACAAATATAATCACCATGTCTGTGTGAAATTTTGATAGTTTTTGCTAAATGCTACTTTCATAGTATCTATATCATGCTCAGACCTAGAAGATTTTCTATAAAATTTGAACATTCATACTATCATTTATGGATCAATCACAGTTAATTGAGTATGCTCTTTCCCAAGCATGGACTAGGGCTGCAAATAGAAATAAGGTCAAGGAGCCTAGAGTGATATAGCCAAATGACAGAAAATATGATACATTTGGATGTAAGTAAAAAGAAATTGCATTTTTTTTTTCTTGTGATGGAGTCTCGCTCTGTTGCCCAAGCTGGAGTGCAGTGGCATGATCTCTGCTCACTGTAACCTCTGCCTCCCAGGTTCAAGCAATTCTCCTGTCTCAGCCTCCAGAGTAGCTGGTATTACAGGTGCCCACCACTATGCCTGGCTAATTTTTGTATATTTGTGGAGACGTGATTTCACCATGTTGGCCAGGCTGGTCTCAAACTCCTGATCTCAAGTGATCTGTCCCCCTCAGTCTCCCAAAGTGCTGGGATTACAGGCGTGAGCCACAGAGCCTGGCCAGAAATTGCTAATTTTTATAGAGGTACAGACAAGTCTTGCTTCAATCCACTTGCAAATTGGAGAGAAACAGATTTGGGAATTGGACAAAACATGCAGGTAAGTATGAAGGTCAAGATAAGAGCACGGGGCAGATGGCTTTTGTTTTTATCCGGATTCTGATTTCTCAATTCTAGAAGATGGATACCAATAGGATCACTCTAATTTTTTTAAGAATGTAAAGAGTGTTTATATATATACATATATATATATATATGTCACACGGAAGTATTCTGGCACATTATTAGCACTTTATAAACACTATTGTTATTGTTACTTATCTGTGACATTATTTATTCTCATACTAACAATCAGTATCCCTTACATTAGTATCATGCATTATATTTTGTTTGCTGAAGATGCACAGAATAATTAGCGTTTAATGTTGAGATGATGGACTTTTTTATTGAATAAGTTCATGCTCTCAAAGAGAAAAATCCTGGGAGAAAAGTAAAATATAAAAATATACAAAAGTACTCTCATATATTTAATTATAGATGATTCTAAGCATATTATATGACAAAATCAATACAAGCAATTAACATAATAGATTTTAAAAGTTGTAGACATTTCACCCAAATGTTTCTCAAAAATAAGCACTAGTTCTCACTGAATTTCTAAGACAGAGAGCGGAACAGCAGTAGATAGTTACCTTGAAATGACAAAAGACTTTGCATTCCAGTTTTCCTTCTCCCATCATAGTAGACTAATAAAACTTCATGAGTCTTTGGAGGGTTTTGTTTGTTTGTTTGTTTAGTTAACTGCGATTAGTGACACCAACATACAGTTTCCCTCTGGTTATCGGGTAAGAATAAAATAAGTTAAAAGATTGTGGCAGTATAGTTTAAATAAAATTTTAAATGATAAATTAAGGCACTTTGAAGTACAGCTGTAAGACAAATTGGTACCAACTACCTAGTATTTTATGTATTCTGTGGGTAGCAACACTTCCCATTTTGTTTTTCTACTAAATACTGTAAAATAAAGTAGTATTTTTTGAAAATGATTTTCTGCAGATACCTTATTATGGACTTTAGTTGCTGAAGATTTCTCTGAAAATTCTCTGGTTTGGTATGAATATGGTATTTCCACATCGGGAATAAGATTCTTCCAAGTGTGTAGCTACTCCATAAAACACTAACGGCAGAAGTTACAGCAACAGCTTCTGAAAACACAGTTTGAACTACTCAACCTGAAAATATACATGTATTTCAAACAAGTCAATTTTGGCAGAAAAAAAAAAAAAAAGAGGATCAAGTGCCATGTTTACATGTATTTGAACATTGGTGCCTTTGGGATCAGTCTACTACTACCTTTCATATGATACTGTAATGTTTGCTCCCTACAAACATGAGGGGAAGCTGCCATCATAAATTGTCTAATGCACTCTGCTTTATCCAATCAACTTCATTTTTTTGACACCAGATATGCAACGCCACATTATCCCTTTCAAAGTTCAAGCTTGAGGCCAGGCACGGTGGCTTATGCCTGTAGGATTACAATCCTAGCGCTTTGGGAGGCCGAGATGGGTGGATCACCTGAGGTCAGGAGTTCAAGACCAGTCTGGCCAACATGGTGAAACCCCATCTCCACTAAAAACACAAAAATTAGCTAGGTATGGTATTGCACACCTGTAATCCCAACTACTTGGAAGGCTGAGGCAGGGGAACCTCTTGAACCTGGGAGACCGAGGCTCCAGTGAGCTGAGATCAAGCCACTGCACTCCATCCTGGGCTACAGAGCCAGACTCCACCAAAATATACAACACAATACAATACAATACAATACAATACAATACAATACAATACAATACAATACAATACAATGCAGTACAATACAATACAATAAATAGTTCAAGCTTGAAGAAGAGTGATGAAAACAAGGGGAAGGGGATATGAGGACATCTTGGTCAAAGAATACATAATTATAGTTAGATAAGATTAATTTTTAAAAACACAGAATAGACAAATATATAGCAACAGAAGGTTGATAAGTGATTGCCCTGGTCCAGGTTATAGTGAGGAGATAAATGAGAAATGATTATTAATGGTTGTGGAGTTTCTTTGTCAGGTATTAATGCTCTAAAACTGTACTAATGGTTGTACAACTTTTTGATCATGCTAAAAATCACTGGATTATACACTTTAGAGGGGTAAATTTTACGATACGCAAATTGCATCTTAATAAAGTTGTTTAAAAATATTTTTTCTGTATTTAACTTGTACCTTTTTATTTTGTTTTCCAACACAGGAATAAATATTTATGTATACCTAATGCAGCTATCTTTTAAAAATATTTATAATTGTTCCTGGATCAACATCTTGGTACTTTAATAAAAAACAAGGGAATTCTGTTACTTTGATATATTTCAGATCTATTAAAACAAATAATATAATAATTAATAAAATGAAATTAATTGTGAGAATTAACACCTGATGAAGATAGATAATGAAATTTGTATGTTCATGTATGTAGACAATATATATAGTATAGGCTTATTACCAAAGTTACTATAGACAATACTAATACACACACACACACACACACACACATATATATCTATCCTCATTTACTTTTAAATGAAAACAGCGTAACAATTTTAAAGACTAATTTTTAAACTTCCTTAACAAGTTATTTTTGTGCATATTTATTCCCTTTATTTCTCTTAAAAATTCTTAGAAGGAAAATGAAAATAATTTTTATTCACTAAGGTATCCATTTTGTAAAATTAAAAACACTGATGGCTAGTCATTCATTAATGTAGTTTTCTACATTAATAAAAGGTCTAAGGAAACATTGAAAAGGTACCTTGCAATGAAAACAAAATCTATAATCACGGTTGAATGACAAATTATATTTACATTTTAAAATTTTTTTCCTGTAAAAACTCCCTTTCCCCATGCAATTTTGGAAACTTTCTTTTTTATCTTAATTATAACTTTATGGTTTAATATTTGCCTGTCCACATTAGAATAGGGTGACACTACCACTTGCTCACAAATTATTGATGCAGAGGTGAGAAACAGACATAGCATATACAATTAAATATTTAAGTAATTGAATAACACATACCACTACAAAAATAATATTTAAGAGCAGTACCTTCTCATCAAGACCTAGCCTCACTTCCTTGTTGAAAATTTTAACATCCCCTCCCATAGCCTCAGACTACTCTAATCTGCCTCACACAGTTCAGTGATTGTCCACAAACCCATCATCTTCTAATAGAATATTAATTTTACTTCCAAATTAATTACACTTAGTTAATTTTGGTGTCAAACAGAACAAAAAATAAAGAAGAAAAATACAATTAGTATTAGACCAAAAATCAAACACCGCATGTTCTCACTCATAACTGGGAGTTGAACAATGAGAACACATGAACACAGGGAGGGGAATGTCACACACCGGGGGCCTGTCGGTGGGTGGGGGCTAGGAGAAGGATAGCTTTAGGAGAAATACCTAATGTAGATGACGGGTTGATGGGTGCAGCAAATGACTATGGCACGTGTATACCTATGTAACAAACCTGCACGTTCTGCACATGTATCTCAGAACTTAAAGTATAATAAAAAAAAGAAAAAAGAAATAGAATAATAAAAGTTAAATTGCATATATTCTAATCACTCTTTAAATACATATACAGGCTTTTCCTCTGACTTTACTGTAAAATAGTTAATAACATTTTCAAATTGTGGTAAGTGAAAATGAATTTAAATTTGTAGAGAAAAGTTAATAATTGAGGTCAGCATTTCTAATATTTTAAGGCTGACTTTAGGGACAAAATAAACTAAATCTAATGAAGCATGCTAAAATTGGTGCTTTATCATTTCCAGCATCACTGTGCTTTCTCCTTCAAGCAATTTTCACCATATATGACTCTTTTTTTTTTTTTGAGACGGAGTCTCGCTCTGTGGCCCAGGCTGGAGTGCAGTGGCCGGATCTCAGCTCACTGCAAGCTCTGCCTCCCAGGTTTACGCCATTCTCCTGCCTCAGCCTCCCGAGTAGCTGGGACTACAGGCACCCGCCACCTTGCCTGGCTAGTTTTTTTTTTTTTTGTATTTTTTAGTAGAGACGGGGTTTCACCGTGTTAGCCAGGATGGTCTTGATCTCCTGACCTCGTGATCCGCCCGTCTCGGCCTCCCAAAGTGCTGGGATTACAGGCTTGAGCCACCGCACCCGGCCATGACTCTTTTTATAAATAGATATAAAGGTATTTTGGAAAAAAGCTAATAGCAAATTTTTATTAAGCACTTGCTAAATCTAAATATGTTAATACAGGATTTCATTTAATGAATACAAATATTCATGAGGTTCTATTATATCCTATATTTTACAAATAAGAAATTTAGTTTACAGAGTTTAAATGGCTCAACTGAGTTTACCCAATTAGTGACTCATCCAGAATATCAATTCAGTGTTTCCTCCCAATGGAGAAAGTTTCATCGCCCACTGAAACCCAAAATTTTCTTTCTTAATTCTTAGTATTCAGAAATATAAAACTATTTATACATATAAATTAGTTTTAGAATATTTATTGCTATGGCTAGTATCATTTCACAATACCCATTTTTATTAATAAATTACATGTCCTCTTAAACTATGACCATAAATCTAGTCTTCTTATTACGTTTTCTATCAGTTTAACTTCTCCCCAGGAAATCAAATATGTTTCCAGGTACGCATATTATTTCTAAAAGGAACATATAAGGTGGGACAGGTTACTTTTACAGGCATACCCATAATTATAGAAACATAATTCCTGCTTTTTCTTACACGTTTTCTATCCCTTCGATTCTTATAAGATTGTGTGTTGCCCATGTATATATTTCATGGTCTCTGATTTTCAAGGATGTCCTTTTCAAAGTATCTGTATCTTCCTAAAGTACACTCACCCGTGGTGAATTAAAGTTTGTAACACAGAACAACTTTTAGCTTCTACAGCATTTCTTGAAAGCTACTATAAATCAATTGATAATGAACATATTTATGGAAAAGACTAATATCCTACAAATAAATTACCAGCATAAAAGAAATTTTCTATTCTTTACATATATACTTTATTAATACGAAGACATTTTACATTTGAATTTACTGTACAATGTCTGTGTAAATTTAAGGCTTAAAAAATTCCAGAAAAAATACAAACGAGATTGAAGATTAACATGCTTCAACTATTTTTTTCTACTTCTTTGCCTGATTAGAACATTATTTGATTTACAACCTGGATATATCATCAAAACATGTCACTTCACTTCAGGAAGAAAATGTTTATATGGTTTATGTTATGTTAAAATGTATCTTCGCAAATGTAAATTATTAGAGCATTAAAATGATTCTTTGAAATATTTATGCAAATGCATATGAAAATAAACTGTAATATCATTTAAAGCCTATTATTAGGAAAATGAATTGGATTAAAGGTTGATTGGGTGATTTTTATAGGAAATGATATTCAGAAACAAGTCGATATAAGACAAGGTGTAGTGACAACTACCACTAAAAGTACAAATAATTGTTAATTTTTAATTGTGAAAAATGAAGAACAACAGTTAATAACAAATACTGAATTAGCAGTATAACTGGTTAAATTCAACTGACTTACTATTTGCTCATCTGTAATATGGAGATAATAATACCTGCCTGGCCTTCCTCACTGAGATTTTGTAACAGTAAAAGCATTGACAAATATGAAAAAATAATACAAACTACAGTTACTGAAATATCAAAATCCTTGATCTATTTACACTGGCCTTTCTGTTGTGGCTTACTCCTGTATTACCAACCTCACTATTAAACACATTTATTAAACATAGGCTGCTATTGAAAATGAATTTCTTGGCCAGGTGTAGCTC
Organism: Colobus angolensis palliatus; assembly: GCF_000951035.1. Classification (NCBI taxonomy): domain Eukaryota; kingdom Metazoa; phylum Chordata; class Mammalia; order Primates; family Cercopithecidae; genus Colobus; species Colobus angolensis. The sequence continues at coordinate 1,465,700 of NW_012113919.1, forward strand.
ATGCCCATAATCCCAGCACATTTGGAGGCCGAGGCGGGTGGATCACTTGGGGTCAGGAGTTCAAGACCAGCCTGGCCAACATGGCAAAACCCCGTCTCTACTAAAAACACAAAAATTATCTGGGAGTGGTGGCACATGCCTATAATGCCAGCTATTCAACAGGCTGAGGCAGGAGAATTGCTTGAACCCGGGAGGCCAAGTTTGCAGTGAGCTAAGATCAAGCTACTGCACTCCAGCCTGAGCAACAGAGCCAGACTCAGTCAAAAAAAGTAAAATAAAATAGAAGTACAAGCTTGAAGAGGAGTTATGAAAACAAGTTAAGGGGAAAGGGACATGAGGACACAACCCAAAAATCCCAGGAGAATTGCCTGAACCCGGGAAGCAGAGATTGCAATGAACGGAGATTGTGCCATTGCACTCTAGTCTGGGTGACAAGAGCAAAAATCCTTCTAAAAAAAAAAATGAATGTATTATATTCTGTTCTAAAACAAATTGTAATCTTGTATACCTTCTTGCCTATGTGCCAGTTTCCCTTCTCGAAGTTGCTTCTTTGTTGGTGATGGTCTCTGTTCTATTCAGTACAGAAGGAGGCTATTCTGTACCAATCAGTGCATAAGCAGGAGAACTGAAAACCCTCTGGACATTTTAAGCATAGAAGGATTTGGTCAACAACCTATTTGGAAGCCCTGAAGTTGCAAAAGAGAGAAAAGATATTTCACAGATATGTAGAAGCTGTGATCACCCTAGCCCACAAACCTTCACTTGCAGCTTTGTGTGGATGGAGCCTTTCCTGTTGCCGCTGCTGATAAGGATATTGGAGCCCACAGATTCCTGGAGGTGCCAAAATCTGCTGTTGATGTTTCTATCACAGTCAGAGCAAGAAGCGACCTGTTTTCTTTTATCTTCCCCTCTAAATTTCCATAAGGGGACTCCTAGTCACAGCAACTAAGTAGAAATCAGCTGTCAAGGATGTCTCCAAAATACAACTTCTAGGTTCTTAGCTCTGTGTAAAACGGTTAAGAACTAGTGAGGGTTGGAATGTAACTTGGAAAAAAACATATAGTATCTGACAGAGTGTTTGCACTGGTTTTCTAGGTCTGCCATAATGAAGGACTATAAATTCTGAGGCTTAAACAACTGAAATATATTTTTGCACAAGTCTGGAGACTAGTAGTTCAAAATTAAGGTATTGGCAGAATTGGTTTCCTCTGAGGACTATGAGAGAAAGGTTTGGTCTAGGCCTCTCTCCTTGGCTTATAGATGACTGACTTCCCCCTATGTCTCTTCACTAACTGTTCTGTCAATATATGTCTGTCCAAGTTTTTCCTTCTTATATGAGCACAAGTCATATTGGATTAGGGGCCACCCTAATAACCTCATTTAACTTGATTATGTCTGTAAAGTTTCTATCTGAAAATGAGGCCATCTTCTGAGATATGGGGGTTAGGATTTTGCATATGAATTTGAGAGGAACACAATTCAATCCATATCAGTGTCCTGATGTACCAAGTGGATACACGAATCAAAGCCCATTTAACAGTTTATCCAACTTCCCTAATTGCATGTTTTCTTCTCTGCTACTCTAGAAGAAATCTTGTTTTCCTACTTTTTTTTAACTTTGTCTTGTTGAACACTGTGGGCCACATTAGAAAAATGTAATATATGTCAGTTGATCTGTCATTACAGATGATTGAATTGAACATGCAATGTTACCTTGATGATTTCAAAAACCTTCAACATTGCTTTCCTATATCATTTTATTAATTTGCTTAACATACATCTATTGATATCCTATGCATCAGACACAGTCTTAAAAAGGCACTGAGATTATACATGGAATATGCAAATTCAATTAAATGTTATTACTTCAAAAAGTTTATAGTCAACAGATAAAGAGATCTAAATTTAAAATCTTAGCACAGCTTAATAATTACACTCTAGATGAATGTAATGCTCTGTGGATAGAGCAAAACTAACCAGGGGCTCATCTCTCTACAGTACTCATTTCCACTCACACATATGAATCATACTTTTTATCCCACCACAAATGCATCCACACTACTCTCTTCCTATGGACGATGTATCCGTCAATCCTTAAGTTATTTTTTTCTTCATCTCTAAAAGCTAATGCATACTAAATTCCCCACCAGAGAGCCTGGAGGTTTCTTTCCATGTTACTCTCCTCTCTTTCCCTCTCCTCTTTTGTTCTGCTTCATCCTCTCTCTTCTTTACGCACTTTCTATCCCACTTCATTTTATATATTAATAGCAATTCAGTTTTTCTGTAATGCAAAATCCATGTGTATAGAAATCAATATGCTATCAAAAATCATGTCATAAAACCATGAGGTTTTGGGAAAATGGGATTTAAGGGCACAATACTCAACAACTTTGTCAGCGATACATTTAAAAAAGCAAATTATTGTAACATAATAAAAATAGCAGAATAGTTCCACACATATTACATAGTTAAGAAGTACATTTAAAAAACACAATAAATATAACTATAGACCTAAAAAAATACTTGAAATTTGCTTGTGGATGTGAAAAGTGGAAGAATTGAAATGGGTGAATCATTTTGGAGTGGTGGAAGGAAGTTTATCCGAAATTGGATAGACAGTTGTAACAAGAGAAGTGGGTGGCTCATAACACACACTGCTATGGTAAATAGTATATGTTTGATGTATATGTGTGCTTGTATATTCCTATGACTCACTTAGATGAAGTTTTCTGTTTTCACCTAGGGTATCTCTTGAATTTGCAGATAAGTAAACATGATTTCACTTTATGCTCCAGTTGTTCCCTAGTACATCCATTACATTTGAATAAAATCTCATTCTCAAAAACATTGTGTGATCACAGAACTTACTGTCTTCTTTCTATAACTTGTGTAATAAATGAAATGTTGACACGAACATAATTCAGATGATAACATTATTAACTTGAACACTTACTGATACAGTTTGGCTGTGTCTCCACCCAATCTCATCTTAAATTGCAACTCCCACAATTCCCACGTGTCATGGGAGGAACCCAGTGGGAGGTGATTGAATGATGGGGGTAGATGTTTTTTCACTGTTCACATGAAAGTGAGTAAGTCTCACGAGACCTGATGATTTCAAAAATGGGAATTTCCCTGAACAAGCTCTCTTCTCTTTGCCTGCCCCATCCACGAAGTACATAACTTGCTACTCCTTGCCTTCCATCATGATTTTGAGAACTTCCCAGCCATGTGGAATTGTAGCCCATTAAACCCTATTTCCTGTGTAAATTACCCAGTCTTGGGTATGTCTTTATCAGCAGCACACTTCCTAACATAAAGGCTAACCCGCATGAGAGAGAAGACCAAATGGGTAACTTGGATCACAACGTGGGAGATGGGAGATTTGATTCTGATAACATGAAAAAGAGGGTATCCCTTCACTGTTTTGGCAGGGCTTTCATAAATCTTGGCCAAGTGTGTTTTCTGAATGAATCCTGGATTTTTAAAAAAATCATGCATTTTTTCACTTAGTTTTTATTTTTTGAAATATTTTTGATTTATGAAAGTGTTGCAAGGATAATACTGAGTATTAACTTACACTTTTCCTAAGAAATTAACATTGGGACAATCTATGAAAAAATTAGAAACTTCATTTAGGATTTCTCCAGTTTCTTCACCAATGATCTTTTTCTGTTCTAGGATCGAATCCATGATGTACTCTATTTTTTGACAATTTCTGCATCTGTTCTTGTCTTTCATGACTGTGCATTTTGAGCAGTACTGATGAGGAAATGTATAGACTGTTCTTCAGTGTGGATTTTTCCAATGTTTTCGCTTGAATAGACTGAGGGTATGGATTCTTAGGAAGAAATATCAAGGTAAAGTATTATTCTGATTGAATTATTATTATCAGATATGTGGTACTGACACAACTTATTGCTAGTGACATTAACTTTGATTACCTGTTTAAGGCAATATCTGTGAGTTTTCTTCACTGTAATGTTACTATGTTTCTCTTCCCATACTCTATTATTTGGAAGTTAGTCACTAAGACCAATCTATACTGAAGGAGGGGGAATTAAGCCATAACTCTTCATTGAGGGAGTATCACATAATTTGAGGACATACATTAAACCAACACAGTAATATCATTAACTTTAGAAATTTAGCAGAGAACCTGCAGCAATTATTACTGTGTTGTTTTGATAATTTGCTATTTTCCAAATTTCTTTAACATTTGCTACTTAAAATTATTTTAAAAAATACACATTCTCATCTACTTACTCAAGAACGTAGTTTTATTAAAGTAAACTCATGAATATTCCTTTTATTCTTTGAGTTATAATCAAATAAATACTTCTAAGTTATTTATTCTATTGCTTAAGTTAATTTTCCAGATTCGTGGCCTTTCCAAACTCAAGATAGGACTTAAATTGCAATGAATTGGAAAATATCTTTATTTTCTCATTGTTATCTAGGATTCCTATGTTATCTGAAAAAGAAAAATAAAAAAAACATTATTTCTAATATTTAGAAAACTCTTTTTGTATATATTTCTTCAAAACTAGATTACCTACATTAACAACATGGTAGGGTATCATTCATGACCTATATAAATATTCCTCAGGTGACACTGAAATAACAGAAAGTAGACACCATGCATATTATTCCATAAGTCGTGAAAAACTTAAAATGTGGGAATACTGCAATATACACAGAGACATAAAATAGTCAAATGAAAAAAGAACTTTGAAAACATAGTCAGGTATACAAATATTTACAACAAGATTGTGCATTTGTGTGTGTGTCTATGTTGTGCTTTATCTTTTTTATGGATTTATCCAGTTTATTTAATTTTATTTAATTGACTGGTTTAAACTTATTGATAATGATTATAACAGGGTCATTTTTAACGTTTTTAATGTCAGTAAAATAAGGAGGAATAAACCTTTGCTCATGAAATTGAGATTTTGTGATTTACTTTTTTTAGTTCCTCCCATTTTTTGATTCCAGCTCCAATTTTATTGATAGTTTCATAAAGTTAATTTCTGCTGTTTATTGTTTTATTGTACAACTTGCTGTTTTCAAATTCTTAAATGTGTCCTCTTGCAATTATTGTTTACATTTTCCTATGTCCCCAGAATTTAAATTGCTGATTATTTGCCTAAATTTATGGCATAGTCATTAGCATAATTTATTTCAAATTATACCTCTTCTATAATGTACATATTAAATAATAAGCTTGTGGAATAATTATAACAATGTGTGTTGGGGTGAAATAAAGGGTGTTTCTGGTTTCCGTGTGTTATTTCAAGTGCCTGGGAAAGACTACATTTGTCTGGTTAGTTGATGTAAACATAGACCTTAAGGCAATATAACAAAATAAAGTTGAAATTTCTGAACTTTTTTGGGTTGCTCTAAAAAAAAGACATTTAAAAAGATAGAGGGATGGAGATAAGGAGTCCAAAAATTTAGAGTGGAGTTAGTCCATAAAAGTTATTCATTTATCCTCTACCATTATCAAGGACCAAAAATGTATAAATAGATATTTACATAAATATATAAATGATACATCTATAAATATTTAATTATATATTATATTTAACTTAATAAATATATATCTAAATAAATGAATGTATATGTAATATCTGCCATAATAAATATATACATATATTAATAAATATATAATTATACAAAAGTTACGAGTGGTCTTAATATTATTGAACAATATAATGGCTATGATCCATAGACTGGAAATAGCAATGGAACTGAAACTGGGCTCTTGGTAATAAATAAATATTCTGAGATTTCCTCAACCTTTAAACTCAACAATCCTTCAGTAAATTAAATCTTCAGTCACTGCTTTGAATGTATTTGCTGTTTTAATCTGGAAACCTTATATTTCAAGCTGAGTACAATAAGATATACTGAGTAAATATAAGTCCACTGAATGTATTTGACATATTTGATGCCCTCTGAAGATTCTAACAAGCTGGGTTATAAATTGGTAGCAGAACATTTCTGGCTAATTGGAATAAATTAAGTGAAGCTTTTTTTGTTTATCAAACTTGAATTGTTGTTTTTCCTTCATTAGTCAACTAGTATAAAATAATTCCTATTGTGGCAAATGTTTACCAGAAGTCACAGTAGGAAAGTAAAGAGTCTGCTTATGCAGCATACATACATCTTCAGATGCCTGGGCTCAGCCATTTTTGCACGTCTTTAATTTGCATTTAAACTAAAAGTACTTAATTTAATTACTGGGTGGCTCAAGGTAAGTTTGAAATTGATACACTGAATTTCATGTTTACTTAGGGTTCACATTGCTTACCCATAGAAAACCAGGTACTAAAACCCAAGAAAAGACAATGTATTGACTTAAAATGAGTCTTTATTTACAATTTTATGGCTTGTCATGGGCTCAATACCATGTGTAATTTTTCATAAACAAGTGGATATTGTGTATCCTTAACCATTAGGTCCATATAGTCAAATGCTTTCACCACTGTGGGAGAAGTCAGAATTTATTCTCATCCTCTGAATGCATTCAGAGCTGGACCTGTCTTTCCCATACTCAACAAATGGGTAAAAGTAGTAAATCTAAATAGGATATATTTTTCTTCAAAATGTAATTGTCCCACTAAAGCTTAGTGTTATCAGTGCCAGAAAAGATAAAGTATATCATTGTTCTTCAATTAAAAAGTAATATTTCAACTCGTCTTGACCACTGGATGCCCAAGAAACTTTAAAGATCTAGTGGGCTGTTTATTCAGAGAAGCATCTCTGTCTTTTGTGACACTTGTTTTCGCCATAGCCTTACAAACGTAGAACAGCTGGACAGTTGCTCTCCAGGTTGTCCAGTGATGATGTCATCAAAATTGTGAAGAGATGAATATTATCTGAGATGGTGAAAGGTTTTCTTTTTTTTTTTTTTCCTGGAAACTCAGTTTTGGAACAGAAATGAAGTGGTGATGCATTCTCTAAGAGTAGAGTAAACTGGAGCTGTTCTTATTCGGCATCTTGGGACCAAAAAATAAAAATAAAATAAAGAGTAGAGTAAAATATGTACTTACACTACTGCCTTACAAAAACTTTTCCTTCTCTCGTTAGTAATTTTTATGACGAGAGGAAAAATCTGATCTCATCAATGGATATGCAAGATACAAGCAACCTTATTAATTTTCTCCGTTAGGGAGACCACATCTGGACAGCAGCTGTAACAAGATTCACCACCCAATTAAACTGATGATTATTTACTGTCATTCTCCAAGTCCCATCTGTCTGTCGAGCCAATTGAAGTAGATAATTAAATGAGGATGTGTTAGCAACCATTGCTTTTATGTCTTTCAAGGTTTTAATAGGGACAAATCTCTGCAGTTCTACCAAAAATAATATATTTGAGGGGTGTGAGTTGTGTGTGTGATGGTGATGGTGGTGTTTGTTTTGATTTGCTTTTATCTTTGTTATAGTGAACAGACTGTTGGGGTTTCCCCTTGATTATTCTTCCAAAATATTAATACATTCCAAAATGAAATATGTATATATAATATGTGTTTAAATTTTATAAAATATTAAGAAATTAAAATGAGGGTATATGTAGTCTACTCTGAAGCATAGATCAAAATTGTAATAATTTCTTAACAACTTGCATAATTTTTCATACTTACTTGTAGGTTAAAAAAAAGTCTTTTGTTCATGAGAATTTATAATAGCTTAGATTCAGGTCTACTATTTCCTGAAAGTATTAGTGTTTTTTGTTTTTTTTTTTGTTTTTTTCTATATCCAGTGATACTGATAATGCCAAGATTCCATTGGTGATGACTAAGAAAAATAATATCAGTATATATTTGTAGTATAATAGGATTGTGTGTTTTTTCTTCAGGAATGTCAAAACTATAATTTTCTCAGTTGACTTTAGGTGCTTTGATTTACATAGGTCTTGGAGTTTACATAGGAGTCACAGAAGTATTGTGGTGGCTCAAGATACGTTTTGTAAACCTGAAGATTTGAGATCACATAAGCCAACTCGAAACTTAATTGGCATTCATAACTTTTGGTTCCAGAGACTTCATGATCAACTAAGAGTGACCGAACCTTTCCCATGTAGACTATTTTGATCATGCTGACTCTGCTGACTCTTTGGTTACTGTATTCACTTTACCTCTAGAAATTAATTCTTACTAATGGATGTCTGCCACTGTAAGATCCTTCTATCCTCTGAAATAAGGAGAACATTTTAACTTCAGTAGTTTAAACTAGTGTCATAAACTATAGCATTCAAAATGAGATAGGATATGCTAAAGTAATACACAAACCAAAAATCCCAGTGAGTAACCCAAAAAGTTTTTCTTACTCATTTTACATATCCAGTATAAGTCAGTAATAGAACCAGAGATACCCAGAGACCAAGGATGAATTTATCTGTCTGCACACATAGTTCACAATGCCTGAGTGAGTTGTGCTTTGGCCTTTAAACTTCCACTCATATTTAATTGAATAAGAATTTTGCTCAAATGTCATTTGATGATGAGTTTCATGACCATGATCAACTTTAAAAGAACTTGGAAGTACAATCCTCTAGAGTTTCTGGAAATAGCAGAACTATAATATTTGAGAAAAATATTTTTTAATGTATAAAAAATTGGCAGGGTATGCTAGCAAGCAAGAGATCTAGAGAAAAGTTGATGTTGCAGTCTCAAGACTAAAGGCAATCTGCAGGCAGAATTATTTCCTTCAGGGATCTCAGTCTTTTAATATAATCAGCTGACTGGATGAGCCCTACCATATTTTGGAAAACAATCTGCTTTACTCGAAAATTACTGATTTTCATGTTAATCTCATCTAAAAAAATACTTTCAGAGCAATATTTAGACTGGTATTTGAATATATATCTCGGATGGCCTAGCCAAGTTGACACATTAAATTAAGCTTTGTACTACCATTTTAAATTTTTTTATATAATTTCAACATTTATGTCAGATTCAGGGGGTATGTGTGAATGCTGGTCACATGAGTATATCACATGATGCTGAGGTTTGGGATACAAATGATCCTGTCACCCAGATAGTGAACATGGTACACAACAGTTTATTTTTAAACCATTGCCTTCCTATTTGCCGACCCTTTCTGTTAGTCCTAAGTGTCTGTTGTTTTGCTATCCTTATTTCCACTCGTACCCAATGTTTATTCCCCACTTATAAGTGAGAACATTTGGTATTCGGCTTTCTGCTCCTGTGTTAATTTGCTTAGGATCCTGGCCTCCAGCTGCATCCCTATTGCTGCACAGGACATTATTTTGTTATTCTTAATGGCTACATAGTATTTCACAGCATATAGGTACCACATTTTTTATTCAGTCCACCACTGATGGGCATGTAAATTGATTCCATGTCCCTTCTACTGTGAATAGTGCTGGAATGAACATAAGAATGATGAGTGTATGTGATATTTTGGTGGAAAAGCAATTATTTTGGTGGGCATATACCTAGTAATGGGATTATCAGGTCAAATGGTAGTTCTGTTTTAAGTTATTTGAGGAATCTTCAAACTGCTTTCCACAGTGTCTGAAATAATTTACATTCTCATCAACAGTGTGTTTATTATTTCCTTTTCTCTGCAGCCTTGACATCATCTACTGTTTTTTAAAAATTTTAAATGATAGCCATTCCGACTGGAGAGACGTCATATTTGCATTTATCTGATGACTAGCAATAAAGAGCATTATTTCATGTATGTTGGCTGCTTGTATGTCTTCTTTTGAGAAGTGTATGTTCATGTCTTCTGTCCATCTTTTAATGCGGTTATTTGTTTTTTGCTTGGGGAATTGTTGAAATTCTTTATACATTCTGGATATTATACCTTTGTCAGATGTATAGTTTTCAAATATTTCCTTTTATTCTGTATATTGTTTACTCTGTTGATGGTTTATTTTGCTGGGCAGTAGCTCTTTGGTTTAATTAGGTCACAATTGTGTTTTTTTTCCAATTGCTTTTGAAGACATTGTCATATTTTTTTTTCCCAAGGCTACTGTCCAGAAAGGTGTTTCCTGAGTTTTCTTCTAGGATTCTCATAGTTTGAGGTCTTACAAATTAAATTTTTAATCCATCTTGAGTTATTCACATATGATAAACAATAGGAATCCAGTTTCATTCTTCTGCATATGACTAGCCAACTATCCCATCACCATTTATTGACTAGGGGGCTCTTTCTTCATTGCTTAATTTTGTTGTCTTGGTTGAAAATTAGATGGCTGTAGGTGTGCAGCTTTCGACAATAATATGCTGTCATGCTCTATATCTTTTATGGCTACTTCAACTTACAACATGTCGTAAATACATATATAATATTTACTTTAAGGGAAGTCAACAGTTTAGACAAATAGCATTGTAAAGGACTACAGAAGGGTAGAAAGTTTTCATATTTGTTTTATTCCATTGTATGTTGTCAGTTTTTACCTCCTTTTGGTTCAGAATTCTTTAAAAGTATCTAATTAGCATAGATATTTTCATTAGAAGTAAAAAAAATGCCAACAGAATTAGGAGATGTAATTAATCTAACTTCAGAACAACAGGGTGCATAATGCAATTTGAATTCACCTTAATATATGCTACTCTTTTCTCCAATTTCTTACTCCTGGAAAACGATTCTGGTGTATGTGTCGGTGTTTGTGTGAGTGTGTGTGTGTTTAACATACCATTTTGTTAATCATGTAATTAATTGTCTTTTAGATTACATTTTATTAACACATGCTGAAAGCACAACATCAATGCCAAATAGAGTTATCTTTTCTTCTTTGTAATTTTGTTAAATACTGTGATATTGATGCTAGATTTTAACATGGTTTGTGACTTATCACTTACCATAAATTAAGACATGTTAAGCAATAAAAAATAAGCACACAATGTTTTCCTTTATAAACTACTAGCTTTTTCTGAATAGAGAAAAACATTTAAGTAATATATGATGAAAATTTAAAGTACAATGAACTATTTTACTACTGTTACATATTTTTGAGGCTAAGCCTATTCTCAATCAATACATTTCTTCTTAATGTTATATCTTCAATTTACTGAATTCAAAAAAAGGAAGAGTTTACATATTTAAGAGAAGTGAGAAACTGAAAATTATGAATAATTAAGTAAAACTACAGTAAAGCCTTATAATTAGGTAGATGTGCTATTTGAGCTTTTAGGATTAGCTTTATTTTCATAAGAAATATAAACTTTTCAGAATTATTGAATATTATTTTATTTATCTGTTTAAACCAATTTAAAAACAATATTTTGCTCAATGTAATATTATGATTAAAGAATTCTTATGTAGACTTTCCTTCTGGGGAAATGGTGCTCTGGAAGAACCACTCTACCTCTCTTGTCATATCTCTGCCTTGACTCTTGGAGCCCAAGCTAAAGCTGTGCACACTCTCCTAGAGAAGTGGTGCCTTGAAAGAGGTACTCTATATTCCCTTCCCAGTCACTGCTACGCTTTGCCTCTAGGGAGCTGAAATGAACTTGGATATGGCCTCCTGATATGAGGCCTTTGCAGAACTGCTCCAAAGCCTTCTTCCCATCATGCTATACCCTGCCCAATTGTGCTGGAATTGAAATAACACCAGGCATCCCAGGAGAATGGTGCCTTAGAGGTGTTGTGCTTATGACAGTCTGTGCCTGAGCAAAAGTGATACCCTGTCTCCTGGGAAAACAGTATCTAGGATGCTTAGAACAGTCATGCCTCACTGATGCCTAAGTTGAACCATTTCTCTGCCTCCCAGGAAAAGGTGTGTTGGCTGCCCAGAGCAGCCATGCACCCCAGAACATAAGATAAAGTGGACCCTTGCATATCAGGGAAATGGTGGTTGGGCCACCGAGAGGACAGTCACATCTTCTGGCATGAGTCAAAAGGAACATTGCTCATGGAGGAAATGGCTCCTTGCTAAGCTAAGTAGCTACACATCCCAGGACTGAGCTGACATAGTACCCTATATTTCAGAAAAACAGAGCAGTGGCTGAGCTGAGATACTCTGTCTGACAGCCCAAACTACTGTAGTACCATGCTTCTGTGAAGTGGGAATAGCCATCTAGAATCTGAGCTGAGTCACCCCTCTCTGTGGGGAGTGGAGTCATCACTGTACTGTTTCTTATCCCTCCCCTTCCCCCAGTGTCCAGACAGAAGCTGTGCTCCATTATTCTGGGGTACTTTCTTCCAATGAATCTGACCTCACAGAGTCTGGGATACAACTCAACCCCACCATCCCAGGGTCTAGAGTCACCACTCTATGTGCCTTAACTCCTGGAACCTGAATTGCCACTGAGTCCATTGGCTCTGGTTCCTGAGTTGCATTCATACCCTGCACTACAGGCCCAAACCTCCAGAGCGCCTCTTCTTTCCTGGAGTCAGACTAGTCCTGTGCCCTACACTCAAGGATCACAGCTACACTCAGCCTCCCTGGGCCTGAGCTGCAAGAAGATTTCTCAGAGTCACAGATTCTGGCTCTGTGTGCAATGTACATCCACCCTACCACAGAAAGAAAACCTGCCCAAGAACCAAGTGACGCAATAGGTTTGTGAGACTCTGAGCCTAGGATCCTGATCCCACAGCTGCTCCAAGCATCTGTACATGGAACAACTGCAGCTACTTTTAGGTCATGTCAGACCTGACACCAAGAGGAATCTTTTCAGCTAAGTCTCCTAATTGTGTAAAAAATTGTATAGGTTTCAAAAGTTCTTGCAATTTAAGACAATAGCAGCTTAGGCCCACTGCTGCAAAATTCTGCAACCTAGGCCACTTACATACCCACAGCTATTGCTGACACTTCACACAGCTGAAGAAACTTCATGGAGATTGTGACACTGCAACTATCCAGAAGCAGTCACCACACTCATCCTAATGAGCCTCCTAAGATTCAAAAACAGATGAAAGCAATTCTCTATAAAAGTCACCCTAGAAAGTTTGGAAAAGGCAATTGTTTCACCAGAGGAACAGACATCAATGTGGAAACACAACAAACATTAAAAAATTAAAAAACAAAACACTACAAAAGCAACACAATAACTCTATAGTAACACACCACAATGAAAAGGAAATATGAGTTGCCAATAACAAAAACTCGAAGTAGACTAGGTGTGGTGGCTCACAACTGTAATCTCAGCATTTTGGGAGGCTGAGTTGGGAGGATTATTTGAGTAATCCTCAAAATTAAGGAATGAAATGGCATACAGAGAATGGAATAATACATTTGCAATAGATATAAACAATGTAGCACCAATTTCAAATATCTGAAAACAATTAGAAATAAAAAAGATAAAGGCAGATAATCCAATGTACAAGGGACTGAAAAGGCATATCACCAAAATTATTTTCAAATTGAATAAATCACAAATAGATTTAAGTCTTAGAAAATTATGTGGGTGATTAATTACCATTTAAAAATTCTAATACAACGTAAGGTAAAGGTCAAGTTTCTTATTTTACATATAGATACCTAAATGAGACATCACAATTTATTAAAACAAACTATTCATTCTCCTTGAATTTCTTTGTATCATACCATGAAAATAAAAATTGACCATAGTAGATAATTTCTGGACTCTGTAGACTTTCCACATTATATATCTATTCATATATGGAAAACTCACTGCTTTTGCTTCTATAGCTTTATACAAAAACTTCATTACTTGACATGCATGCTCCAATTTTTTTCAAAATTATTTTGATTATTTTAAATTCTTTGAATTTTAACTTAAATTATAGAATCAATTTGTTAATTTTGACAAAATCCAGCAGAAATTTTGAGTAGGATTGCATAGTAATTATGTTAAATTTAAAGAAGAATTTTAACATGGTTGAGTCTTCCAATTTATTAACATACATCTCTCCATTTATTTAAATTTTCATCAATATGTCTTAACAATATTTTTAGGTTTCAGGATGCAGAACTTGAGTAGATTTTGTGTAATTTATCCGTAGCTATGTCATATTTTCAGATTTTTCAAAATGATATTCTAATTCACATTTGTCCTTTGGTATTATATAGAAGTACTCTCAATTTTTAATTGGTAATAATTACATACATTTGTGGAGTAAATATGATATTATGATATATGTATATATTGTAGAATAATTCAGTTGATCTAATTAACATATGTATCACCACACATATTTTTTTCTTTGTGTTGAGAATATTTAAAGTCTACTCTGAACAATTTTGAAGCATAATCTCACTTATATGTGGAATCTAAAAACGTTGAACTTGTAGAATCATGGTTACCAGGGATGGGGTATATAGACAGAGGAAGAGGAAATATCATTCACAGAGTACAAACTTTCAGTTAGATAAGAGAAATAGGTTTGTGTGATCTATTACAAAGCACGGTGACTGTAGTTAATAATAATATATTACATATTTTGAAATATCTTAATTTTTATATGTCAACCTTGAAATTGCTAAACTCCTTCTAATCAGTGTAGATTTTTCCTTCTATATATACTTGGGGAAAAATTACAGTTGATGTTTGCTTTTTCAATTCTGATATTATTATTTTTGTGACTCAAACAGATCTCTTGGGGAAAACATCAAAAATTGATAGGCAGCCAATACAGACGCCATTGTTAAAGAGGGAGAAAGCTGGGAAGCTTGTTCAGAGTCTCTGGCAAGAGGATTCCCTCCCACCTCCAACAAAAGGAAGGGGTGAGTGAAGGAACCCTGGCACAATATACTCCCATAGTGGACCTCTGACATCCTAACTGCAGAATTTCTCACAAATATCATAGACCTTTGGTGTGGCAGGGGCAACTACCCAGGAAACAAGTGGAGGCACGCCTTTAACCCACATGGAACTCAGAAGGCTTCACTGTATTGTGCAGCAGCAGCAAAATGCAGCCATAGCACCAATCCCCCAAGGTGCTCCATCTTGCTTTAAATGGTGGCAGCTCCTGCTATCTGCTGGGTCAAGAGACAGCCAGGCTGCCATTGTGACAGGACCAAAGTGCATCTCACCCATGTGTCCCTTTGCCTGTCAACCTCTCCCAGGACCGTCTCTCTGGCTGTTCCCACAAAAAAATTCCCACAGCACGACTTCCATTGCCCTGCCTGGGTGTTTTAGTCATGTCCTGAAAGTAGGTCACCCCCAAATCAGAGTCAGTGCTTGACCCTCAGAGATCAGAGGACAAATCCATGGGCTTGGTTCCAATGTTCCAGGACTCAAACACTGCCCAGGAATACTGGGTCTGTGACCTAAGCTTGAGTGTGGAAGGAGTTCCCAGTGTTAGAACATAGAGGAATGTAATGTGGGTTTATGTGATTGTATGGGAGCTAGGCACCCCTCTCTTTGCAAGACTGGGTGAGGAATGGTGTGACTACAGGGACATCTCGAACAGCTCAGAGATCTTGGCACAGAAGTCTTGAAGACAGACTAGCTGGTTGGGCATGCTCCTGGGGCAGATGCCAAAGGAAGACTCATCAAGTGAGAGGAGTGTGAGCTGGACAAGCCCTACAGTAATATACTGTGATAAAAATAATGTACTGCAGGCACCATATCAATTACATACCACTGCCCTGCCCAGGGGTCCTCCATCCTTGATTCACTGCATCACCAGAACACTCACAGACCTACCACACAGTGTGTTCTAACTTTGGCAAGCACAGAGGTTGTGGATCTCCTAGTAATCTAACCTTTGGCACAAATTGTCCTTAGGGAAGAAGGAGTACAGCTCACCAAAGCCCCCATTGTGGCAAAGAATGTGTGGATGCAGGACCAGTAGTTAAATGGGAACACCACCCAGACCCAGGAATAAACTTGAAGAGTAAGTCATATCTCCCTCCACTCACATCCCTTCCCCAAAGCACTGTTATATATACATAGAAATACAGCAAGGGTGAGCTTGGCTGAGTAAGATCTGATCTACCAGCCCTTACTCTTAAGCACCATCTAAAAATGGTCTGAGATTTGAAGGATGACATGGCTATATTAAGAAAAAAAAAAACAGAACTTCTGTAGTTGAAAGATTTACTACAGAAATTTTTAGACAGAATTTGGAAGCCTCAACAAGAGATTAGATCAAGCAGTGGAAAGACTTTCAGATCTCAATTAGCAGTCCTTTGAATGAACTCAGTCAGACAAAAGTGAAAACAAAAAGAATATTTTTAAATGAGAAAAGTCTCTGAGAAATATGGGATTATGTAAAACAACCAAACTTAATACTCATTTACATTTCTGAGAAATAAGAGAATTTAAGCAACTTCAAAAACATATTTGATTTTATAACCCATTAATATTTCTCAATATTTTCCCCAATTTTATAAATTATTATTGGTCTGTCCAGGGTTTCTATTACTTCCTAGCTTAATCTTGGGAGGGTGTGTGTTTCTACAAATTTATCTATTATCTGTAAGTTTTCTATTTTGTGCACACTTAGATGTACATAGTAGTCATGAAAAGTTGATATGCAGGTACAAGAAATTTAGAAACCTCTTGTGAGATGCTATAGAAGTCAATCATCCCTGAAGTACATGGTCATCAGACTTTTCAAGGTCAATGCAATAGAGAAATTTCAAGGGCAGCTACAGAAAAGAGCCATACTGTCTATGAAGGGAATCCTATCAGAATAACAGCAGACTTCTCAGCACAAACCTTACAAGTCAGAAGGGATTGGAGACCTATTTTTAGCATTCTTAAAGATAAAATATTCCAACCAAGATTTTTATATCCCACCAAACTGAACATAATAAGTGAAGGAAAAATAAAACCTCCCATATCAATATTAACCTTGAATGTAAATGTTCTAATCACTCTACTTAAAAGACAAAGAGTTACAAATTGGATTTTAAAAATTCCAACCTTCTTCTGTCTTCAAGAGACCCATCTCACATGTAATGATACATATAGGCTCAAGGTAAAGCAATGTAAATGAGGACTCCCATTCCAAGATGACCAAACAGGAACAGCTTCTGCAGCTCCCAGTGTGATCAACACAGAAGATGGGTGATTTCTGCATTTCCAACTGAGGTACCTGGTTCATCTCATTGGGACTGGTTGGACAGTGGGTGCACCCCACAAAGGGCGAGCCAAAGCAGGGAGGGGCATTGTCTCACCTGAGAAGTGCAAGGGGTGAGGGGATTTCCCTTTCCTAGCAAAGGGAAGCCGTGATAAACTATACCTGGAAAAATGGGACACTCCCACCCAAATACTGCACTTTTCCCACGATCTTAACAACTGGCAGACCAGGAGAGTTTCCCCTATGCCTGGCTCAGGGGGTCTCAGGCCCACAGAGCCTTGTTTAGTGTGAGATCGACCTGCCAGCCTGCAGTGTGGCTGGGGGATGGGTGTCCGCCATTGCTAAGGCTTGAGTAGGTAAACGAAGTGGCTTGAAAGCACAAATTGGGCAGAGCCCCTGCAGCTCAGCCAGGCCTACTGCCTCTATAGACCCGACCTCTGTGGGCAGGGCATAGCTTATCAAAAGGCAGCAGAAACTTCTGTAGACTTAAGTGTCCCTGCCTGACAGCTCTGAAGGGAGCAGTGATTCTCCCAGGATGCCATTTGAGCTCTAAGAATGGACAGACTGCCTCCTCAAGTGGATCCCTGAACCCCGTATAGCCTAACTAGGAAACACCTCTCAGTAGGGGCTGACAGACATCTCATACAGGTGGGTGCCTCTCTGGGACAAAGCTTCCAGAGAGAGGATCAGGCAGCAATATTTGTTGTTCTGCAGTCTCTGCTGGTGACACCCAGGCAAACAGGGTTTGGAGTGAACCTCCAGCAAACTCCAACAGACCTGCAGCTGAGGGAACTGACTGTTAGAAGGAAAACAAACAAACAGAAAGGAATAGTATCAACATCAACAAAAAGGACATCTACACCAAAACCCCATCTGTAGGTCACCAACATCAAAGACCAAATGTAGATAAAACCACGAAGATAGGGAACCAGAGCAGAAAAGCTGAAAATTCTAAAAAACCAGAATGTCTCTTCCCCTCCAAAGGATCGCAGTTCCTTGCCAGCAATGGAACAAAGCTAGATGGAGAATGAGTTTAACGAATTGACAGAAGTAGGCTTCAGAAGGTCGATAATAACAAAATTCTCCAAGCTAAAGGAGCATGTTCGAACCTATCACAAGGAAGCTAAACACCTTGAAAAAAAGTTAGATGAATGGCTAACTAAAATAAACAGTGTAGACAATACCTTAAATGACCTGAAGGACCTGAAAATCATGGCACGAGAACTTCATGATGCTTGCACAAGCTTCAATAGCAGATTCAGTCAAGTGGAAGAAAGGGTATCAGTGACTGAATATCAAACTAATGAAATAAAGCAAGAAAACAAGTTTAGAGAAAGAATAGTAAAAAGAAATAAAGCCTCCAAGAAATATGGGATTATATGAAAAGACCAAATCTATGTTTGATTGGTGTACCTGAAAGTGATGGTGAGAATGGAACCAAGTTGGAAAACACTCATCAGGATATTATCCAGGAGAACTTCCACAACCTAGAACTCCACAACAGAGAACTCCACAAAGACACTCCTTGAGAAGAGCAACCCCAAGACACATAATTGTGATATTCAACAAGGTTGAAATGAAGGAAAAAATGTTAAGGGCAGACAGAGAGAAAGCTTGGGTTACCCACAAAGGGAAGCCCACCAGACTAACAGCAGATCTCTTGGCAGAAAACCTACAAGCCCGCAGAGAGTGGGGGCCAATATTCAACATTCATAAAGAAAAGAATTTTCAACCCAGAATTTCATATCCAGCCAAACTAAGATTCATAAGTGAAGGAGAAGTAAAATCCTTTACAGACAGGCAAATGCTGAGAGATTTGTCACCATGAGGCCTGCCTTACAAGAGCTCCTGAAGGAAGCACTAAACATGGAAAGGAACAACCAGTACCAATCACTGCAAAAACATGCCAAATTGTGAAGACCATCGATGCTATGAAGAAACTCCATCAATCAATGGGCAAAATAACCAGCTAACATCATAATGAAGGCATCAAATTCACAATAAAAAGATTAACCTTAAATGTAAATGGGCTAAATGCCCCAATTAAAAGACACAGACTGGCAAATTAGATAAAAAGACCCATCAATGTGCTGCATTCAAGAGACCCATCTCACGTGCAGAGACACACATAGGCCTCAAATAAAGGGATGTAGGAAGATCTCCCAAGCAAACGGAAAGCAGGAAAAAAAAAAAAAAAAACAGGGGTTACAATCCTAGTCTCTGATTAAACAGACTTTAAACCAACAAAGATCAAAAGACACAAAGAAGACCATTACATGATGGTAAAGGGAACTATCCTAAATATATATGTACCCAATACAGGAGCACCCAGATTCATAAAGTAAGTCCTTAGAGACTTGCAAAGATACTTATACTCCCATGCAATAATAATGGGAGATTTCACACCACACTGTCAATATTAGACAGATCAATGAGCCAGAAGGTTAACAAAGATATCCAGGACTTAAAATCAGCTCTTCACCAACTGGACCTAATAGACATCTACAGATCTCTCCACCACGAGTCAACAGAATATACATTTTTATCAGCACCACATCACACTTATTCTAAAGTTGACCACATAATTGGAAGTAAAGCACTCCTCAGCAAATGTAAAAGAAAAGAAATCACAACAAACTGTCTCCCAGACCGCAGTGCAATCAAATTAGAACTCAGGATTAAGAAACTCACTCAAACCTGCCCAACTACATGGAAACTAAACAACCTGCTCCTGAATAACTAGTGGATAAATAACAAAATGAAAGCAGAAATAAAAATGTTCTTTGAAAACAATGAGAACAAAGATACAATGTACCAGAATCTCTGGGACATATTTAAAGCAGTGTGTAGAGGGAAATTTATAGCACTAAATACCCACAAGAGAAAGGAAAGATCTAAAATAGACACCCTAACATCACAATCAAAAGAACTAGAGAAGCAAGAGAAAACAAATTCAAAAGCTAGCAGAAGGCAATAAATAATTAAGATCAGAGCAGAATGGAAGGAGATAGAGACACAAAAAATCCTTCAAAAAATCAATGAATCTAGGAGCTGTTTTTTTGAAAATATCAACAAAATTGATATACTGCTAGTAAGACTTATAAAGAAGAAAAGAGAGAATAATCAAACAGATGCAATAAAAAATGATAAATGGGGTATCACCACTGATCCCACAGAAATACAAACTACCATCAGAAAATACTATAAACACTTCTACGAAAAAACTAGAAAATCTAGAAGAAATGAATAAATTCTTGGACACATACACTCTCCCAAGACTAAATCAGGTAGAAGTTGAATTTCTGAATAGACCAATTACAGGCTCCAAAATTGAGGCAATAATTAATAGCCTACCAACCAAAAAAACAAAAAAACAAACAAACAAAAAACCCAGGACCAAATGGATTAACAGCAGAATTCTACCAGAGATACAAAGAGGAGCTGATACCATTCCTTCTGAAATTATTCCAATCAATAGAAAAAGAGGAAATCCTCCCTAACTCATTTTATGAGGCCAAAATCATCCTGATACCAAACCCTGGTAGAGACACAACAAAAAATAGAATTTTAGACAAATATCCCTGATGAACATCAATGAAAAAAATCCTCAATAAAATACTGGCAAACCGAATCCAGTGCACATCAAAAAGCTTATCCACCATGATCAAGTTGGCTTCATCCCTGAGATGCAAGGCTGGTTAAAAATATACAAGTCAGTAAATGTAATCCATCATATAAACCGAACCAGTGATAAAAACCACATGATTATCTCAATAGATGCGGAAAACGCCTTCAACAAAATTCAGCAGCCCTTCATACTAAAAACTCTCAATACACTAGGTATTGATGGCACGTATCTCAAAATAATAAGATCTATTTATGACAAATCCACAGCCAATATCATACTGAGTGGGCAAAAAGTGGAGGCATTCCCTTTGAAACCTGGCATGAGACAAGCATGTCCTCTCTCGACACTCCTGTTCAACATAGTGTTGGAAGTTCTGGCCAGGGCAATCAATCAGGCAAGAGAAAGAAATAAAGCATATTCAATTAGGAAAAGAGGAAGTCAAATTGTCCCTGTTTGCAGATGACATGATTGTATATTTAGAAAACTCCATCGTCTTAGCCCAAAATCTCCTTAAGCTGATAAGCAAATTCAGCAAGGTCTCAGGATACAAAATCAATGCGCAAAATGTCACAAGCATTCCTATACATCAATAACAGACAAACAGAGTGCTAAATCATGAATGAACTCCTATTCACAATTGCTACAAAGAGAATAAAATAGCTAGGAATCCAACTTACAAGAGATGTGAAGGACATCTTCAAGGAGAACTACAAACCACTGCTCAAAGAAATAAAAGAGGGTACAAACAAATGGAGGAGCATTCCATGATCATGGAGAGGAAGAATCAATATGGTGAAAATGGCCATACTTCCCAGGGTAATTTATAGATTCAATGCCATCTCCAACAAGCTACCAATGAATTTCTTCACAGAATTGGAAAAAACTACTTTAAAGTTCATATGGAACCAAAAAAGGGTCTGCATAGCCAAGACAATCCTAAGCAAAAAGAATAAAGCTGGAGGCATCATGCTACTTGACTTGAAACTATACTACAATTCTATAGTAACCAAAACAGCATGGTACTGATACCAAACCAAATATATAGATCAATGGAATAGAACAGAGGCCTCAGAAATAACATCACACGTCTACAACCATGTGATCTTTGATAAACCTGACAAAAACATGAAATGGGGAAAGGATTTCCTATTTAATAAATGGTGCTGGGAAAACTGGCTAGCTATATGTAGAAAACTGAAACTGGATCCCTTTTATACACCTTATACAAAAATTAATGCAAGTTGGATTAAAGACTTAAACATAAGACCTAAAACCATAAAAACCCTAGAAGAAAACCTAGGCAATACCATTCAGGACATAGGCATGTGCAAGGCCTTCATGACTAAAACTCCAAAAGCAAGGCAAAAAAAGCCAAAATAGACAAACGGGATCTAATTACACTAAAGAGCTTCTGCACAGCAAAATAAACTACCATCAGAGTGAACAGGCAACCCACAGAATGGGGGAATATTTTTGCAATCTACCCATCTCACAAAGGGTTAATATCCAGAATCTACAAAAAACTTAAACAAATTTACAACAACAACAACAACAAAAAACACAAACAATCTCATCAAAAAGTGAGCAGAGGATATGAACAGATATTTCTCAAAAGAAGTCAAAAGCAACATGAAAAAATTCCTATTGTCACTGGTCATCAGAGAAGTACAAACCAAAACCACAGTGATATACCATCTCATGCCAGTTAGAATGACAATCATTAAAAAGTCAGGAAACAACAGATGCTGGAGAGGTTGTGGAGAAATAGGAATGCTTTTACACTAGTGGTGAGAATGTAAATTAGTTCAACTATCATAGAAAGCAGTGTGGTGATTCCTCAAGGATCTAGAACTAGAAATACTATTTGACCCAGTGATCCCATTACTGAGTATATACCCAAAGGATTATAAATCATGCTACTATGAAGACACATGTACATCTATGTATATTGCAGCACTATTCACAATAGCAAAGACGTGGAATCAACCCAAATGTCCATCAATTACAGACTGGATTAAGAAAATGTGGCACATATACATCATGGATTACCATGCAGCCATAAAAAAAGATGACTTCATGTCCTTCACAGGGACGTGGATGAAGCTGGAAACCATCATTCTCAGCAAATGATCACAAGGACAGAAAATCAAACACCACATGTTTTCACTCATAAGTAGGAATTGAACAATGAGTACACTTGGACACAGGGCAGGGAACATCACACACCAGGGCCTGTTGAGAGATGCACTAGGGTGGGATAGAATTAGGAGAAAGACCTAATATAAATGGCGAGTTGATGGGAGCAGCAAACCAACATGGCACATGTATACTTATGTAACAAATCTGCATGCCATGCACATGTACTCTAGAACTTGAAGAAAGAAAGAGAAAGAAGAAAGAAAGAAAGAAAGAAAGAAGAAATATAAATGAAAAAAAATTGGACTCACTATTCTTGTATCAGGTAAAACAGACTATAAACCAACAACAATTAAAAAAAAAAGGAAAGAAAAAAGACCAAGCAAAGCATTATATAATGAGAAAGGATTCAATTCAACAAGAAAAAGCTTCTGCACAGCAAAAGAAACTACCATTAGAGTGAACAGGCAACCTACATAATGGGAGACAATTTTTACAATCTACTCATCTGACAAAGGGCTAATATCCAGAACCTATAAAGAACTCAATCAAATTTACAAGAAAAAAACAAACAACCCCATCAAAAAGTGGGCAAAGGATATGAACAGACACTTCTCAAGAGAAGACATTCATATAGCCAACAGACACATGAAAAAATGCTCATCATCACTCGCCATCAGATAAATGCAAATCAAAACCACAATGAGATACCATCTCACACCAGTTACAATGGCAATCATTGAAAAAATCAGGAAACAACAAGTGCTGGAGAGGATGTGGAGAAATAGGAACACTTTTATACTGTTGGTGGGACTATAAACTAGTTCAACCATTGTGGAAAACAGTGTGGCGATTCCTCAAGGATCTAGAACTAGAAATACCATTTGACCCAGCCATCCCATTACTGGGTATATACCCAAAGGATTATAAGTCATGCTGCTATAAAGACACATGCATACATATGTTCATTGTGGCACTATTCACAATAGCAAAGACTTGGAATCAACCCAAATGTCCATCAGTGACAGACTGGATTAAGAAAACGTGGCACATATACACCATGGAATACTATGCAGCCATAAAAAAAGGATGAGTTCATGTCCTTTGTAGGGACACGGATGCAGCTGGAAACCATCATTCTCAACAAACTATCACAAGAACAGAAAACCAAATACCAGATATTCTCACTCATAGGTGCGAACTGAACAATGAGATCACTTGGACACAGGAAGGGGAACATCACACGCTGGGTCCTATTGTGGGGAGTGGGGAGGGATAGCATTAGGAGATATACCTAATGTAAACGACGAGTTAATGGGTGCAGCACACCAACATGGCACATGTATACATATGTAACAAACCTGCATGTTGTGCACATGTACCCTAGAACTTAAAGTATAATAGAAAAAAAAAAAAAGAAAGAAAACGTGTCTTAAATATAAACATAGCCAACACTGGAGCACCTAGAGTTATACATCAATTACTACTAGACCTTAAAAGGGAAAAAAATAAAAAATACGTAGGCAGCCAAACAATAAAAGTGGGAGAATTCAACACCAGAGAGCATGAGATAGATCATCTAGGTAGAAAACTAACAAAGAAATTTTAGACTTAAATTTGACACTTGACCAATTGGACCTACTAAATATCTGTACAATATTTCAGCCAACAATCACAGAATATATATAATTCTCATCTACACATGGAACAAACTCTAAGATTGACCATATGTTTGGTCATAAAGCAAATCTCAGTAATTTTTTAAAAAATTTAAATAATATCAAGGTTGTACTCAGACCACAGTGAAATGAAAATAGAAATCAATATCAAGAAAAACTCTAAAAAACAGACACATACATGGAAACTAAACAACTTGCTCCAAAATAATTTTTGGTAAACAACAACAGCAACAAAATATGATTGCATAAATTTAAACATTTTTTAAACAAATGAAAATAATGACACAATATAGCAAAACCTCTGGGATGTGCAAAATCAGTGTTAAGAGGAAAGTTTAGAGTGATAAGCTATGTAAGGAAGATTAAAATACATCAAGTTACCAACCAAATTTTGCACCTAATAGAACTAGATAAACAATAACCAATTAAACCCAAATGTAGCAGAAGAAAAATAATCAATTTCAGAGCAGAACTAGATAAAATTGAGAAAAAGAAAACCATTCATTGGATATCTGAAATGACAACATGGTTTTTTGAAAGGATAAATAAGATTAATAGACCATTAGCTAGATTAACAACAACAAAAAAAGAGAAAATCCAAATAAGTACAATCAGAAATGACAAAGGTGACATTAGAAATGACCTCACAAAAACACAAAAGATACTCAGAGACTATTATGTGCATCTCTGTGGGCACAAAGTAGAAAACCTAGAGGAAACAGATAAATTCTAAGAAACATACACCCTCCCAAGTTTAAAGGAGGAAGTAATAGAAACCTTGAACAGACCAATAATGACTTACAAAATGAAATCACTAATAAGTGTCTCCCAAGCAAAAGGAACACCAGACCAGATGGATTCACAGCCAAGTACTACCAGATGTACAAAGACATGCTAGTACCAAAAACACTGAAATTATTCCAAAGAAATTGAGGACAAAAGATTTCTTTCTAACCCATTACACAAAACCAGTATTATCCTAATACCCAAATCTGGGAAAGACACAATAAAAAAAGAAAACTACAGGCCAATATCTCTGATGAGCATAGAAACAGAAATCCTCATAAAGTTCTAGTAAATTGAATCAAAAAGTTAATTGACCACAATCAAGTGGACTTTATTTCTGAGATGCAAGTATGATTCAACATACAAAAATCAATAAATATAAAAGTAAAATAAATTCACCACATTAATATAATTTAAAAAAATCTGTGTCATAATCTCATTGGGCTAGAAAAAGCATTTGATAAAACCCAACATTCCTTCATGATTAAAGAAACTCTCAACAAAAAAGGCATCAAAGAAACATACCTCAAAATAAGAGTCATCTATTACTCACATAAGTAATTGACAAACTCATGGCCAGCATCATATCGAATGGGCAATAGTTGGAAGCATTCTCCCAAAGAACTGGAACAAGATGAGGATGCCCATTCTTACCACTCCCATTCAACATAGTACTGGAAGTCCTAGCCAGTACAATTAGGCAAGAGAAAGAAATAATGGGCATCCAAATGGAAAAAAGAAAGTCAAATTACCTTTTCTCACTGAAGATAAAACAGAAGAACTATAGTGTAAAGTCTGTCTTGTATGCTCCGTTTGCACAGTTCTGACACTCCAAAAACTGTAGGTCAAACTTCCATTGTCTTTGTAATGTAAGTTTTATATTGCAATTGCTTAAGACACTCTTTCAGTAAAATGAAGTATTTATTTTTACTACCTTGACTTGCTACTCATTTGCTGAATTAAAATGAATGGCCAACCTGGGAACCTGAAGAAAAGCAAATTCATGTTGCTTTCATTCTGTTGACTTGATTCACTAGCAGAAAATACAAACTGGGGAATAAAATATAAGGAAGTGAAGAAAAAGCAGCAGGTATGGGACACACAATCACTGCGTAAATCTGCCAAGGAGGAATGAGAGTTGACAAGAAAAACTTAGCTTCCGGAAAGATTTTTCTTTTTGTTTTCTCATTGTTTGTTACTTAACTTTAGGAATGGCCAACTCCTAAGAAAATAAGAAGGAAAACAAAATCTGGTGAGTCAAGTGAATTTGACAAAGCACTGGCTTTATTCTCTGTTCCTCACCAGCTCTGGAAATTAGCATGACACAAACAAAAGGTAAATCATTAGGAGTGTGGCTTCCTGAAGATTCATCTTATCTGATCTCTGCATACTCTTAAAAGAAAAGAGAAAGAAAGAAAAATAAATGTTCTACAACTGTTGAAAAAACCCAAACAGGGAATTTGGATTACTTTAAGCTTGATATTATGGTCTTACCCTTCAAAATCTTTCAGAATTTTAGAAAACTATCCAGGTTTTTTTTTTTTTTTTCCTGAAAATATCAGCTATGCATTAATAAACATTTTCAACCAGAAGAGATGCTGAATATTCCCTCAAATTTAATGAGTAGTTTAATCAGTCTTTCAGGATTGAGTCTTTCCTTCATTTCCAAGTGACATTGATATCTTTTTCAAGCAATGTTCTAAAGTTGGAGTTAGGATTAAGTACATATATAGAAATTATTGACCATTATTAGATTTAAAATGTATACAACATGCAAATTTTACTTACGATTCAAAAATATACACTAATTAATTAGAAGTAAATATATAACCATAAAGTCATACATTAAATGTTAGCTAAAATAGCAAGATAAAAAAGCTTTACCTAGAGATATGTGTATGCATATGCATAAATTATTACTATTTTATATGATTCAAATTTAATTGTCTTCTTAGAATTATATCTATAAATTAAATTAAGTATGTTCTCATGTTATTATATTAATATTACATTATCATATAAATTGTGTTGTAATAATAATCGTACATTTGCTGTGATGTGACCTTGAAATTCAGGTGTATTAATTTCTTAAAACATTTGTGAGCTTTGTAATAAAATACCAGGTTATTGAGTGGGCTAACTATAATTATACTTCTGGTAGCATAACTATAATTAAAATCTTTAACATGTAGTCCCCTAATGTCCCTGAAAAATAGATAACTGATGAGTGTAAGTACAGCAATATAATTAGTGAAAGGAATTTTTATACTTATAACTCAGTGTTTGAAATACAGCATAAAATGATCTCTATTTTGAACTTCACAGCTTTTAAATAATAATTGGAAACATATTATATTGTAGGATAATAGTCATTTTCTGAACTCTTCCTAGTTTTTCACTACTGTTCTTGTATTATATTTGAAATACGAATTTAAAATTTCTTTTTTCCCCATGAGGAAAAAAATTTAGGTATTTAGAAACTTATACTTTATTTTATCACATCTAAGACATTTTCATTGTTTAGATACATGGATATAGAAAATAATGTCTAATTAAGTAATCAGAAGATACCACTTATTTGTTCCATTTCAAATTTCAAATTTCATTATAAATATCAGGTGGTGAGTTTAGGAATTTATCATTAGTTGTACAAATTTTTGTCTTGCAATTTTTTTCCAAAATTTTTGCACCATAAGTAAAATTTTATTTTGCCAACAGGCTACTACACATCTGATCTCTCTTGAAATGAATTTGTTTCAAAATGTTGTAAGGTCTATTCAATAAGAAAATCAAGTATAGCATGTTAATTAAGAACATGGACTCTGGGAGCCAGACTTCCTGGGTTTGAATCTTTTTTCCAAAGCATGCAGGTAGTCTGGGATTATCTGACATTAATTTTCTCATCAATAAAATGGGGAAAACATATGTACATCATAGAGTTGATGGGAAGATTGAATGATTTCATATATAAACATAGTAAGCACTATATAAATGTTTATATTTATATTGTGATTACTCTCTAAACACGTGTGTGTAGATGATGACCAATAATAGTGTAGAATGATTAGCAAAGTGTACAAAACTTTGTTGTCTTCAAATTTGCAAACAGAACCATTAAAAAAATGTGATTATCTAAATTTGTGTTTGGCCTAACTAGACAGATGGTAAGATATTATTAGCACGCACTGGTGGATTTATCTTATGCTCTATAATAGAATGGCTTTGGAAAATGGAAACACTCACAATAATGACTTTTTCAAATCCTTTCCCTGCAAAGTTAGTTTTTCTACCATGTGAGGCATATCTCCTTTCTTGATACTTTTCTGCCTAGGTTTATGACTGGTCCATCTTTTATTTCTGTAAAAACTGCTCCCTCATTTCTTTATTGATTTTTTATTTATTGTTCAATAAATGCACATATTCTTTCATGTACCTATATTTCACCATTTCTTTATTGTGTCTATTCTACCCAATAAATATAACAGTGGCTCCACAGATCTAAGTATTATCTCATGTGAATTATGACAAATTCTCTGCATCCAGCTCAGATTAGTTTTCTGAGCTACACTTTCACAAATCAAACTGCCTATAAATATTACTGAGGAGTTTTGTCTTAAATTTTACATATTGTGTTTCATATTATGAGGTCAGAATAATTTTGCAAATGATAAGCCAAATAAGTTCCTGATGATTTTAGACATTTTTTAATGATTAGAGCGGCTATGTTTAGCTACACAAAAAGTAACTGTAGGTAAATTTTTTAGGGAATTGGCATATTAGGCAATGTAGTCAACATATAATTATGGTAACGTGGCTGGTCAGAAAACCATATTGCCTAATGCAGTCACCAGGACTTCTGATTGTTTTGTTGATGAAGAGTTATAAAGCCTAGTATTAATGGAATTAAGATTGACCATCAAAAGGAGGAGCTTAATACTGCAACATAACATTGGCATATTATTCTTTCTCATTCATAATTCAGCAAAGAGCACATAAGTTAACTGGTAAAAATTTATTATTCAATATTGAAAAATATTACTATTCAATCACTAATTTGAAGTATCTTATGAAAAGTAAATGGGTAAACCTATAGATGCTCTTCCTTGTGTGAAAAATGTAGTATTTCATGAAGTAAAATTTTTCACTCTAGTGAGCTCAGTAGAAAGCTATTTTTACATTATGCACATGGCCATCATCACTTGTATTTAACCTGCCTTCAGCAATTGGAGACTAGAACCTGAAGAAGTTTTTGATAGCTATGCAGATGCTGCCTACATTGAATTGTGTGTGTGTTTATGTATGTGGTGGGTTTTGAAAGAGAAAGATACAAAAAGCAGCCTCTCTGTGGCCTGAAGCTCATTTCACAGATAATGAATTTTGCAACTGAAGGAAAAGCAAGTAGCAAACTATTGACATTTAGGTTTGTAGGTTTGAGTTTAGGCATTTAGGTTTGAGAAAATATTTCATTTCTGACCCATTGCTAGGTTCATGGTTAACATCCTTATAACAAAAGACAGACAAACAACAGTAAAGCACACATATTTATTTAATATACGTTTTACACTACATGGAGCCTTTAGAACTGAAAACTCAAAAGAAATAGGGAAGTCTATGTATTTTATGCTATATTTATTTTAAAAGTAGATAATTGTGTAGAAGTTTGATTGGATAAAAAAAGTATGATCTGTGATTAACTTGGGGGACTTAGGTCTGTTTCTTCAGATTCTTCTCTGTTTTCTGATGTTTTTGATAAGAACATTCCTTTCATTCATGTGTAGGGTGGATACCTCTGAAATGAGGATCTTGTGAAGTGTTTTTCAGAAAGATCAGAAAAAGTCTTTCTAGGTTTTATGACCTGGCTCATAGAGAAGGGTAAGGGGAAAATAAGAATGACATTCTTGATTCTGCTATTTTTTCAAATGCCACACACACACACACCTTTTTGTGTTGTGACATGGCATGAGTTACACCTAGGGGATCAGAGCTTTTAGGTAAGATAGTATATGGCTTGTTATGGTTTAAATATTTGTCCTTTCAAAAACTCATGTTGAAATTTAACCACCAATGCAACAGAGTATTGGGAGCTGGGGCCTAATGGAATGTGTTTAAGTTATGAAGGTTCTGCTTTAATTAATAGATTAATGTCATTATAATAAGGGCTTTCAAGAGTGGGCTCTCTGCTCTTCTCCCATCTGCTATGTGATGACACACATAAGAAGGCCTTCACCATATGCCAACACCTTGCTATAGGAGTTCCCAACCTCCAGAATTATGAGAAAATTAATTTCTGTTCATTATAAATTACCTAATCTCAGGTATTCTGTTATAGCAGCACAAAATGAACTCAGACACTGACATAACCAATGATTTCTCAAATGTGACATAACTTCTCTATAACCCTATGAAAATGACACTCACTATTTTTTTCTGAGAACATGTTTTTAAAAACTTTCTTTAAAGTATACATCCTCCAAGCTCATAGTTATAATATTACAACTTTCCAGTCTTTACAGAATATTGAATTCATAGAACTTTTAGAAGGTCACATGAGACAAAATGTAATGGTTTACTTTATTCTACAGAATGAAACTGGGTGAAAAAATTGAGGACACTTTAGCTTCATATTTGAATTCTAATTTTCACTGTTACAATTATATGAAATATGTGCTCATTACCGAACAGTATGATTGCTCAAAAAACATCTTTGCATTTTAAGAGGAAACCTGTTATGCAAAGATGCCCAGACATTTCTACATAATTTATATCTGTATCAGAAGAAACAGGTCACCTTTTTTGAATAGTGTCCACCAAACCAAACAACTTGGGAAAGTCTCTTGTAGGTTACATTCATACTATCTGACCTACATGCCTAGAAGTTACTGGTGTGTTGAGCAGTGGTTAATAGCCAGCTTTAGAAAGCTGATTTAATTTTTCTATTTAAATGCCTAGATAATGCTGGGGGCAGTATAGATATATAAACAACTTGTTATTGGCCTCAAGAGGTGTTATTGTTGCTTAGGATAAGCAATTACTCAAGACACCTCCCGGGGATGTGCGACGTGACAGCATTCACACTGACAATGTTTAGAAGCAGCCTGCCAGATGGTCAGAACCTGCAGTGGTGGAATGAATGAGGATAGTAGGAAGGGACCTGGAGCAAAACAGCTTTCGTGTACCAATCTGATGGTAGCAGCATTTGGAAATTTGAGGGACTCATTCCCCGGGTTTGAGAAAATGACATAAACTCTACAAATTTACATGAAAAATAGTTAAAGACAAGGAGAAGTTAGACTAACTTCATGACTCAGTCCTTTCCTGTTGACATCTTCTATGGCCTAATATATTGGGCTGTTTTTACTTCACTATGACACACCATACAAGTTACAGTAACATCTTATATTTTCCTTTAAGAAGTGAATTGTTCATTGCCCTGGACCAAAATAAGTTGGATATTGCTGTGGCCACAATTTTAGCTGTTCTTGAAGTCGCCCCTGTTATGGGAATATTTTGCTATCTTCATTGTCCCCCTGTGTTCTCTGCAGTATACGGTGCTCAAGACCATTTATTTCACTACCCAACCAGCGTGTCATTGGTGAATAAGTATATATGGAAGGCGGCTTGAGTTACTAATGAATGTTAGAAAAAAGGGAGACAACATTGTCTGTTGTGTTTATATAACTCATTTTAAGTGTTACGTTAGAGAAGCATGATGAGTGGTGGGCAAAGAGATATTTAAGAGAAACTCCATAGACCATTTATTTCAGCAAACATATGCAATTCAATTAAAATATAATATTTCTAATATTTCAAATGTTAGGAATGCTCATGATAATATAAAAAAGAAGTTATAACTGTAGTAACATATCATAAACCTTAATTTTGATTTTTAAATTAAATATATTGCAATATAATTTGAAAACAATAAAATGCCCTCATGCTTATATCATACTGCCTTGATTATTCTTAATCAATTAAGAGTACCCTTAACTATTTGATTTCAAGACATATAATGAAGTTGATATGTAATCAAGCCTCATTATATATCTTGAAATCAAATAGTTAAGTGTCTGTAAACTTTTAAATTCTTTTTCCAAGTAGTTGTGACTATTCTAGGCCATTTGCATTTACATTAAATTATATAAGCTTTTGTCACCTTTACAAATTTCTTGCTGACATTTTGATCAGGATTGCAGTAAGTTATGAAGTCTTCCAACTTAAAAACTTGATCATTTATTTAGTTTCCCTTAATTTCTAGCAATCATTCATAAGTACTTTGTTTTTGATACTACTGTAAAGAATGTCTTTATTTTAGTTTTATATTCCATTTTTTAATCCCTGATATTTAAAAATGCATATTCCTTTTATATATAAATCTTGCATTTTGTGAATCTGCCAAAAATCACTTATTTATGTTTTTAGATTTTTCTGTTTCTTAACATAGATGCTTAGATGATTTGAAGATAGTTTTAGAGTGGGACATCTTTGCTTTGTTGCAAATCTTAGAAAGTATTCAGTCTTTTGTCATTAAATCTGATTTTAGCTCCAGAATTTTTATAAATGATTTTTATTAAATTGAGAAGTGTTTATTCTATTCCCAGTTGGATGATTTTTAATTATGAATAGATTTTGATTATCTATACTTTCTTTGCACTATTGAGATGACTTTATGAAATACTTTTTCTTTATTGTTAATGTGCTAAGTAATACTGATTTTCAAATATTAAAATACACTATTACATCACTAGGTATATTTTCAACTATTTTTAAGTTTTATGTTATTTTTAGATATATTATTATACATGAATATTAGTATTGTGTTGAGGATTTTTTATCTATAATCAAGAAAGACATTAGTCTATAATTTTCTCTTTTTAATTTTTTTTTTAAACTCTTTGCGCATTTATTACAATAGATCACCAGCAGCAACAGGATGCAAGGTGGTGTGGAACACTAGTCACACTTACTCTTCAAGTAGATCTTGGGTGTTTGCCAGCCCCTGGGAACTCTCTTTGATCTGCCTTCAGCCACATGTACCTCAGGTTTCTCTGGAACCTAATCTGCTACCGTCTAAGGCATTCTTCCTGCCCCTACTGCCCCGGGAACTAAGCCCTCTTGATCATTTTGTGGTATTTGTGGTGGCTCATTGTCCCACCATGGATTTTCAGCACATTTTCACATTACATGCCTATAGGGTGCATCCTAGACTCCCTCAGGCTTCCTGCCTCTCCCTCCATTACCTGGCTAAGGGGACACATGTAGAAATGGGATGTAGTCACAATCTCTGCAGCCCAGTATCCAGTCTGCACAGGAGATACCAAAGAGGTAAGCCAGCTCTCCAGGGGCCTGATAGTCATCTTGTTGGAGACCAGACCTTCCTCAAGCTCCAACTGGGCCGCCTTGCTAGAGACAGAAGCATCCCACATGAACCTGTTGACTGAGTGCTGCAGCTGCCCAGCAGCCCTAAGACAAGCCAGGGAAGACTAATCAGTTGAAATGTCAGGCATATCATGAGAATGGTCTATGGATTATGGTAGTCCCAGGCACTCAGGAGATCATTCTGCAACTCCTCTAAGGCACTTCTGGTGTCTAGTATCATCTGTATCAAATTTGAGTATCATGGATGTGCTGGTTTCAAAATTGAGTTGAGGAGTATTCACTCTTTATTTAGCATGGATCTGGAAAGCCACTTCAATAAATTTTCTTTGTGAAAAGATTTATGCTTAAAATTTAAATTTCTCTAATATAAAGCTAATCAGATTTTCTATTTGTCTGTTTCGGTACTTTTTTAAAAGTTACTGAAATTGTTTCCCAAATTTTATAAATGTTTGCATTAAATATTTTATCACTTTGTTAACTTAAAGTTGTAAATTTTCATGATTATACTTTTAATGTCTGAAGAATTATGTCTTCATTAATTACCTGGCTAAGGGGACCCTTGTAGAAATGGGCTGGAGTCCTAGTATCCAGTCTGCAGTCCTGGTATCCAGTCTGGACAGGAGATATCAAAGAACTACACTTTGCTCTTTTTTGTTTTTTCTTGTTCTTTTAGTCTTTTTCCTTTTTTTAAAATTTCATATATTACTTTTCATTATTATTTCTTTCTTTGTATTTACCATGGGTTAAATTGCACTGTATTTATTTTTTTTTTTATTATACTTTAAGTTCTAGGGTACATGTGCATAACATACAGGTTTGTTACATATGTATACTTGTGCCATGTTGGTGTGCTGCATCCATCAACTCTTCAGCACCCATCAATTCATCATTTATATCAGGTATAACTCCCCAATGCAATCCCTCCCCCCTCCCCCCTCCCCATGATAAGCCCCAGTGTGTGATGTTCCTATTTATTTATTTATTTATTTATTTATTTATTGAGAGGGAGTCTCGCTCTGTTGCCAGGCTGGAATGCAGTGGCATGATCTCAGCTCACCGCAACCTCTGACTCCCTGATTCAAGCGATTCTCCTGCTTCAGCCTCCTGAGTATCTGGGATTACAGGCACGTGCCACCACACCCAGCTAATTTTTTTGTATTTTTAGTAAAGACAGAGTTTCACCATGTTGGTCAGGATGGTCTCCATTTCCTGACCTCGTGATCTGCCTGCCTCGGCCTCCCAAAGTGCTGGGATTGCAGGTATGAGCCACTGCGCCTGGCCTAAAATATTTTTTTAATGTAAAAACATGTATCATTGCTTTGAAACATTTTTGCTTTCCAGTATAGAACTTTCACAAAAAGAATTCCTTTTAAGTAATGCTGTAGCCCTATCACACAAATTCAGATAGGCTATATTTTTATTATTAAACCTGAAATGTTTTCTAATTTCTCTATACATTTTTTTGAAAATGTTTTATTTTTGTTTCACTGTTTACATAGATATGTTGTTTAATTCTAAATAGTTGAGATTTACTAGATGTTAGTATGCATCTTAACTAATTAAATCTATGATCAGAGGAGAGACTGAAGTTTAGTAAGTTCTGTTACTTGGGCTAGAAACTGGTCTATCTTGGTGAATGGCAATTTGTATTAGAAAAAAAAAATGTGTATTCTGTAACTTATTTGTAGTGTTCTCTAAATGTTAGTTTTTCTATTTTTATCGATAGTTCTCACATGTTTTGTATTTTCTCTGAGATTCATTAATCATCAATTTTATCAATTACTGAAAGAACTGCCTTAAAAATCTTCATTTTTTTGTTTTACTAGTTTGTTTTCATAAATTTTGAAGTACTCATTAAGTGCATAAATATTTATGATTGTGTTAAAAATAAGAGGAAAAGATTATGCACACATTACCCATAAGACGTTGTCTATAATTAAAAACACTTCCCAGATGCATTGAGCCTATTTGACCCAGGTAAGACGTGTGCAACAAGAAAAACTGTAGATAAATTAAATTTAGCAGTTTATTTGAGTAAAGATCAACTGATGAATAGGCAGCACTAAGAACCAGGAGAGTTTTAGAGAGCTGTACCCAACAAAATGGACAGGTAGCATTTGCAGACAGAAAATGGCAATACCATCTAGAAACAGCTTGATTTACTACAGCTCAGCATTTGCATTTTATAGCTATTGTCTGATTAGTTAGCAGTCTGTCACTGACCAAGACACCTATTTGTTACAAGAATATACTCTTATTTAGGTTGGAATTTGCCTTCATCTTAAATTAGGTTGCAGTTCACCACATAGGAAGGCAGCTTTAGGCTAGATTTAGTTTAATTTAGCATGTGTAAAGTAATGTTTGATAAAAAACTAGAGGCTTATGTATTTTGAAAGTCTTATATTAAAAAAATTTTCATATTCAGTGATGTGTTATTGCTTAATTAGTAAGATTGTCCTGATAGTTGTGAAACATGTTCTTTAAAACACATCAAAAATATTCTAGCCTTTATGGTCGCTTAAAATTAGTAGAAATAAACGTGCCTTGGGAAGTAACTTGCTGGGAACAATCAATTCCAACTCTGTCACTTTCTATGTGCATGACCTTGACTTTATTTATTTGTACCTTAGATTTCTGATCTATGTACTTGGCTTGTTGAGAGAATTTAGTGAGTTCATGAATGTAAATATATGTTTTAGATGACAGCTACTTATTAAGATGCCAAGTGTTACCTAATAAAGTTCATCATTAGCTTTGTAAATGTAATTATCAGTATTTTATGAATTATGCTCAAGCCAGATAGATAAATAGAGACAAATAAAGAATGTATTAGTTCCTAAGCCAGGCATGGTAGCTCATGCCTATAATCCCAGCACTTTGGGAGGCCAGGATGGGTGGATCACTTGAGCTCAGGAGCTGAAAATCAGCCTGAGCAACATGTTAAATTCCCATATCTACACAAAGTACAAAAATTAGCTGGGCATAGTGACACACACCTGTAGTCCCAGCTGCCCTAGAGGCTGAGATGGGAGGATTACTCGAGTCTGGGAGGTTGAGGTTGCAGTGAGCTGGGACTGTACCACTGCAGTCCAGCCTGGGTGACAGAGCAAGGCTCTGTCTCCAAAAGAAATAAATAAAGAAAAAAAGAAGACTGTATTAGTATGTATTAGTTCATAAACTTTCTTTTCTCAATACTTTGTTTCTTAGCTAATAAGCACATGGGGAAAATCCAATAGTTTTATTTATTTATAGGATAAACATTATTCATCAGTTGTAGTGACCTATTTAAATTCAAATGCCCACAAAAAAATATTGTACTACTTGTACTTTGGGGAAAATCTCATTTGTGTGAGCAATAGAAAATAAGTGAACTATAGGCTTAACTGAATTTTCGAGAGGATTATTTCTGTTACTTTCAAGTCTTTACTCCCAGATATAATGAAATTAGTTATCTTAAAGTCTTTTGAGAGCCATTTCTTTCTCTGCCAATTCTTATGATTATGCTAATACCAATTTTAAAAAATATATAAAAAGTAAACTGGAAAAAAGTTGACTTCTGAAGAGATTTTAAAAAATAGCAAAACTCCAAAGGCAGGTGAATCAAACTTTAAGAAACCCAACGTTTACTTATTTTTTTTTATATTTAAACAAATTATATACTGAAACCATGTAAAGAACTTCAAGAAGATTGAATTTTAAAATCTTCACTCTCTGAGAATACTTACATAGACTGAATTCAAGCTTCTTCGTGCAGGTAGGATGACAATAGTGAGGAAAATATGCTCTTTGTTAGTATAGACCATGAATAGTTTCTTCATGTCATTGTAAGATTATTGAAAAGTTTTTCCGGGAAAAATATGGTTGACCAAGTTATAACAATGTAAAATGCCACCTGTGCCCCTAATTGGAATGCCTCAATTTAAATAACCCTAAATATCAAAATTGTGCACAGTATTCTTTACCGGGGCCATGTTAATTACATAATAATGAGTAACATTAAGATGTCAAAAACATTTAGAATTACGGGGTTAATTGCACATAAAAAAGGATCAAATATACTCATTATAGTTCACTAAAGCACAATTAGATATACATTATTTTTTTCCCAACAATGTATGCCCACTTTCAGGGCCAACGCCTGGAGCCTGCCCCTGACCCCTACCCCTCCACCTCCCTCCGCCCGCAAGTCAGGTAGCATTTTTGAACTAGATTATAAATGAATAACCGAATGTAGTAGGAGTCCTCATTTGCCCGAAAAATAGGGAAGTCAGAGGATCAGTGAGCAGAAACACATGAGAAATTACAGAATATACTGATGATAAAACGATTCATTTTGTGAAATAAACAGGTGATATTTAATTTCCTGCTATTAAGTTTTGTAGTTCGTTGAAAAAAGCAAATCCAGGGGAGCCCATGGAGACACTAAAGGCAATGGATGGCCCTTACTGAGCTGAGCAATGCTGAGATATAGTTCCGTTTATTTATAGTAGTATTTCTTGACCCTGTGCATATGAGAGTCCCTGAGAAGCAATAAAAACGGTGCCCCTGCTCTATCCCTGGACATCTTAGTTATTTATTTTGAGGTGTTCCCAACTGTGAGAATCTGTCAAAGCACCTTAGATGATTTGCAAACGTAGCTACAGTAATAAATACAATTCAGCCAGGCAAACAAAAAGATAATTTCTATCTAGGTAGAGGGAATAGTAGAAACAAAATGCAACAAAATAAACCATTATAACATAAGTATTGGAAGAACATGGTAGTAGGGGGAGTAGAGAGTATACAGAAATGAAGTTGAGAAAGAAGAGCATGGAGAAAATTGTGTCAAACATTTAAAGGCTAGGATTTTACTATAGACAATGACAAGAAATGTTAAGGATTTCAGCAGAAAAAAATAGCAGACTCAGTTTCGGTTATTAGGTTGAACTTTCTCGTGGAGGTGTTGTGGTTGTATCTGAGGAGTTACATTAAATAAATACCTCATTTAAGATTATTACTGTATTATAAATAGGAGACAATGATGACCTGAATTAAGAATAAGAATAAAGATGGTAAGAAAAAGATAAAAATATATTGATATGCAGGTATGTTTCTGTTAATTTAAATTGGCAAATTAGATTTATTTACATGATTAGGCTTCTATCTGATGTGAATGAATCAGATATGAGAATATGTAAGAGTATGATTAACTGATGATATTCATACTAATGTTAACACTAATCACAATGTATTAATGCTTTATGTTTACCAAGCATTGTGATGCATGTTTTAAAATTTTAATTGCATTTATTTATTCTTAATCGCGGGAGGCAGATTTCAGTGGTAAAATTGTAATAGCTTACACTTATTGAGTAGTTACTTTGCTGTAAGTAGTATGAATAACTCTTAACACACATGGATTATTTTTTTCTTATTAGAGATGTTGAACATAGCATGTTATTATGTCCATTTAAAATATGTGAAGTTTTTAATAAAGTAAATGAAGAAATGTTTGCCAAGTCTCAGATATAATAAGTCATCAAGCCCCAGTCTCTGTTAATAAAAAGTGCAGGCCATTAACCATGATCTTATTTATTTTAAAAAATTATCTCTTCTAGTTAGATAATGTAGGAGGAGAGAAATACAGAAGGAAGGGGTTATGGCAGGTTTATTCATTTTCTAGTGTTAGAGAGCAAATTGGTAGGAACTTAATGGCTTAAAACAACACAAATGTATTGTTTGTGAGAGTATCACCTCTCAGTTTATATGGTTCAGACATCTTGAAACCACGTGGCTGGATTGGATCTGATGTGGTCAAAAAGTTGTCCCCAGCTGAGCTCTTCTCTGAAGGATCTGAGGAAGACCCAGCCTCCAATCTCATTCTGTCTATTGAGGTAATTCACTTCCACGTGGCTGCAGGTCCCAGGTCTCTGCTTCAATGCTGGCTGTCAGCTGGGCGGCCCTCTCTGCTCCTTACAGGCTTACCGACTCCTTTTCACATTGTCTTTCAGTATTGAAAGCCAGAAATATGTGCTGCGAACTTCTCATTGTTTAGATCTCTTTGACTTCTGCTGCTGCTGCATCTCTCTGACTGCCTTTTCTGCATTTCTTCTTCTGCCACCATCCAGAGAAATGTTTCTGCTCTATGGGCTCATTTTACTAGAAAGTGCCAAACCAGATAATGTATATGCTAAGATCAGTTCAGATTAGACATTAATTATATCTGCAAAATCCCTTCACAGCAGTACCAAGGTTGGTGTATAACTGAATAATCACGTATTAGGCTGTTCTTGTTCTGCTTTAAAGAAATACTCAAGACTGGGTAATAGATAAGAAAATATATTTAATTGGCCCATGATTCTGCAGGCAGTATAGATGCATAGGACCATCTACTTCTGAGGAGACCTCAGGAAACTTCCAATTATGGCGGAAGGCAAAGGAAGAACAGGCTTATCAAGTGGCAAGAAAAGAGCAAGAGAGAGAGAGTAGCCGGTAGAGTTACCACACACTGGTAAATGACAGATCTCGTGTGAACTCAGAGGAGACCTCACTTATCAACATGGAGATGGTCCAATCCATTGATGAGGGATCTGCTCCCATGTTCCAAACACCTCCCTCCAGACCCCACCTCCAACATTGGAGATTACAATTCAACATGAGATTTGGACATGAACAAATATTCAAACTGTATCAAGCCAGAAGATGGGAATGTTGGAGGGTGGGGACCATTTTTAGAATCGTGTCTACCAGAGGAAGACAAAATTATGCACACATGCAAACACACATACATACACGGACACGCACGCCTTCACATAACTCCCTCAATAGAGTTAGAATTCATCAGTGTTTGGCCAGTGGTATAAACTATTGGTATGAAAAATTTGTAAATGATGTCTCTCCATCCAGATCCACAAGAGAGAAGGCATGTGCCAGTTCTGGGAACACTAACTACAGGTATGGGGAATAGGATTAGGAAAGAAAAAAAAAAAAAAACAGAATCCGAATAAAAACAGGTGATCAAACAGAGAATGTTTATCTTCTCTCTGGAAGCCAAAGTGGACAGCATGAAGATCAAAGAGATTTTCCGTGTCAAATGCTGAATAAGCAAATGGTGGATTTGGCCATTAATTATTGTTAATTAACTTATGAAAAATACATGCATAATATTGAAAAGAAAAGAAGTTATTGACAGAAAAATTTCTTCGAATAAACAAGCGGGAAGACCAATACTGATACTGATTTTCAAATGAGAGCCTGATTTAATGTCTATGCATCTCTCCCTTTTGAAATGTTTCTTTAACAAATCTAAGAATCTGTCTATATCTATCTATCTATCTATCTATCTATCTATCTATCCATCATTCTAAATATCTATCCATCTATCAAGCACTAGAAAATAGAAACAAGCCCTCTGAGTGTATTAAATATTTGGAAATAAATGAAAACAAAATAGCGAATAGGACTAAATATATGGGAAAAGAAGAAATTGTACTTTTCCACACCATAGAAAAATAGAAATCTCTGTAGTACTTAATATCCAAACGCGAGGATAATACATTTAAAAAAAATCAAACATGAGAAAATGAGTGCAATTATAAAAAATACAACTTATTGTAAGAGACCACATGAAAGTTTTCCTTTCTATAAGTAAAACATAAAATTAGTAATAATCAATAATTTCAACCATAACTTGTTGTACTTTACTTGAATTCTGACGGGGCATTTTTAATGTGCCTAAAAGAAAAAAAAAGTATGCTCTTTTTGGTTGGTTATTAAACAGATGATAATGGAAAATATTTAAAGACATAAGGGCAATGAACAAAAAACGTGTAGATGAAGCGGATTATGAAAACAACTGTGAGCTAAATTCTTTGTAATTAATAAACAGTATACAATGGATACAGTTTACGGAAGATATTTAGTTCAGCAACTTGTTGTTATGTAATATCAAATAGTAGTTGTTGGAAGCACTAGAAATAGAGTTGTAGCAGGTGACTATCCCCCAACTAATTTCACAAATAGTAGAGTAAGAAAAGGAAACAAAAAATTTTAGTTTTCATATTGCGTTCTATGTTACTCTGCTATTCTATGAGAATATATACATGCGTTAATTAAATTAATAGGAAAATAATCCAAAAAGAACAAAATTTGGGAGAAGGCATTAAATCATATGAATTCCATTTAGTTGCTGTATTAGTCTACACTCATGCCACTAATAAAGACATAACTGAGACTCAGGAATTTATAAAGGAAAGAGGCTTAATTGCCTCACAGTTCCACATGGCTGGATAGGCCTCACAATCATGGCTGAAGGTGAGTGAGAAGCAAAGTCATGTCTTACATTGTGGCAGGCAAAAGAGCTTGTGCAGGGGAACTCGCATTCATAAAAACATCAGATTTCATGAGACTTATTCACTATCACAAGAACAGT
The DNA here is from genome assembly GCF_000951035.1 of Colobus angolensis palliatus. NCBI lineage: Eukaryota > Metazoa > Chordata > Mammalia > Primates > Cercopithecidae > Colobus > Colobus angolensis. Next base: position 1,507,689 of record NW_012113919.1, read on the forward strand.
ATGGGGGAAATGACCCCCATGATTCAGTTATCTTCACCTGGCCCTACCCTTGACTTGTGGAGATTGTCACAATTTAAGGTAAGATGTGAGTGTGGACACAAAACCAAACCATATCAGTTGCCTTAAAATTTATTCAAAAGAATATTTTATTATTTTGTTATGCTATGCTTAACAATGTAACAATTCCTCCAGTGGTAAACTAGAATTATCGTGTTATTGTTAGAACATGGTTGCTTCAACTGTCGTTTTATGTTCACTGTGCTTGGAAGCATCCTGAAGCATCCCAATAATATCTCTGAATTCTGATACAATTTTTCCTCCCTAGTCCATAGTAAAAGCAAATGTATTTTCTCATAATAACAAGAGTGAATAAACATTGCTCTTATATTGGTATGAGTACTCAAATGTTAGAGGAAATAACTATAGGTTAGGAGAAATTTTCTCTGTCTCCTAGCTGAAGTATCTACTCCTGGGAACCAGAATCTCCAGTCCAATACAGCCCACAGTTACAAGTATGGGACATGCAAATCGTCCACATGATTCACTGGAGATGTTGATGGAAACAGTTACACCTCTCCTAGTCTTCAGTTCCCAAACTCAAGTATTCTAACTATTATGGTCTCAGAACCACATGATGCCCATCAGTTTAAAGTTTATGCCTCATCCTGAGGATCGCATTCAAACCTTTCTGAATGTCTTCACAACAGCTTGGATGTGTTTTAAGCTTATTCCAATGTTCTTAGGTTATCAGCCTCTAGGTAATACCATTTATAATAGAACTGTAGCATTCCATAGGCATGTGCCATTTTCATGTCTCATTCACCTTTAGTCTGAAGTAATGTTAAGTAGTGTTAGTTAGGCAATTTCTGAGTCCTGAGGTAGTAGTATCACCTGAGAAACTGTATTAGTCTTGGATGTCGGCAGGTGAAACATACTGCGGCAGAGTGGACATGTCCCTGGCCCCATCTCTGTCACCATATCTCATCCATTTCAAGCTTCTACTGTGCATCCATTTGGGTCATTTAGGACAGGAAATGGCTGACCTCTACTAATCTGGACAGTCAATGTGCAAGCTTGTTTGTTTTCAGTAGCCTATATAACTGCGGTTATCACTTTTTGGAGAACATCAATGTGAAATTCAAATATTCAAAATATGCCAAATCCCCCATTTTTTCACTCTTCAAGTCTTGCTTTTTCCAGGACCTTGCCTACCTAGCCTAGATGTTAACCACTGCTCAGGAATCTGTATTAACTTATTTCAGGACAATTCTCATTGTGTTCATAGTAGATGGTCAAGCATGCTATTCAAAGCTTTGCTCTCTGGGGGAATTTCTTTCGAACACTGCTTTTCATGTGCATATCTGAGGCAGGCTATGGAGTAGGAGTCTACTCTCTGTCCTACGTCAACATATCAAGCCCATCATCTGTATATTAGATCAATGATTTGTTTCCTCCACTGTCAGCTGGTCAGAGAGAAACTTCATGAGGTCATAGATACAAGCTAAGGGAGAGACATCAGTGCAGGAAATGTCTGTGAAATGGGCTCTAAACTATTCATATAATTTACTAATATCCAATATGCATTCTCCATGCTCATCACAAAGGTAGTATTTCTATTTTACAATGGTGCTATGGTTTAGATATGGTTTGTTTGTCCCCATGAAAAGTCGTGTTAGAATTTGATCCTTAATCTGAGAGTATTGGGAGGTGGGGTCGAGCCTAGTGAGAGGTCTCTGTGTTATGGGGGTGGATCCCTCATGAATGGCTTGGTGCCATTCTAGAGGTAGTGAGTCCTCACTGTGGTAAGACTGGATTAGTTTTTGTGGGGATGGATTAGTTTCCACTACAGGGGTTCTGATGAAGCTTGGCTGCCCCTCAGTTTGCCTTCATCTTCACATGTGTCCACTTCCCCTTTGGCCTTCTCCACCATGTTGTGACCTTGCATGTGGCCCTCACCAGGAGCCAAGTGGATGCCAGTATCATGTTTCTCATGCTTCCTAACCAGCAAAATTATAAGCTAAACAAAACTTATTTTTGGTGAATTATTTAGCTTCAGGTATTTTGTTATGGCAACACACAATGCAGTATACTAGACCAAGATACTGATAAAATTTTCTTTGTCTTATCTCTTTGAAATAGGGTCTCACTCTATTCCTCAGGCTAGTGTGTACTGGCAAAATCATAGCTCACTGCAGCCTTGACCTCCAAGGCTCAAGAGATCCTCCTATCTCAGCCTCTTGTAGAGCTAGCACTACGGGTACATGCCACCATGCCCAGCTAATTTTTTTTATCTGTTCTTTTGTATGAACATGGTCTCACTGTGTTGTCCAGGCTGATTTCTAACTCCTGCTCTTAAGTGATCCACCCACCTTGCCCTTCCAAAGTGTTGGGATTACAGGTGTAAGCCACCATGCCCAACCTGGTATGATTTACAATCAATCAGATGACCTGGTGGGCCTGACTATGCAGCTCATCATGGGCAAGTCTTTTCACACAATAATTTGCAGTTCTATTATCAGATATAAGCAGGCCTCAAGCTGCAGTTTAAATAGTGTGTAATTCTCTATTCCAGATAGCATTATCTGCAATCCAGAATTAGATCATGCTCCAGAAACCCTAGGTGACTAAAGTTGATGCTGGAACTCTCCTATTAAGACTTGTGAGGAACTCCTACACTACATCCTATGTACCACTAGTACCTCTGGTGCCATGGGATCCGATGATTCCATTGAGACAACAGGCAGTACCAGGTTTACTGCAGCCTGAACATGCTGCGTATTTCTCTTTCGTTCTGGCCCCTATTTAACAATAAAAGATTATCAAGTTACTTTCTAAATGAGTCCAATCTGTATTCCAGAATGTTCAATGTTCAATGGGCTCTTACTAAAACTTAAATAGACCTATTAAATGTTGTTCCTCATTTTTATAATAGAAGTTTCAAGATACGGTAATTTCACTTTGGCATACCAGCATGACCCAGACAACTAGAACCACTCCCACCCCTGAAAAATTAACCCAAAGTGATATCCCTCTGAATTTCTGTAAGGTTATCTCCCGAGCTTCTCATGTTCATGTATCTTCTGAGGGTGCCTAGACTATTTGCCACTTCTTACTTACCAAGTCTAATACACATATCATCCATAGGGTGAACCAGCGTCATCCTCCGTGGAATGTCTATATGATAAATGTCCTTTGTACCACAGAGAGTGAATATGCTCTTGGTGCACAGTCATAAATATGAACTGCTTTTTATGGCAAGGGAATGTGAAATGTTCTTGCTGCTCCTCAATAGGAATTGAAAGGGATTTATTTGCAAATCAATAGTGGAATACTCTATGCTACAAGGTGCACTGAACTTTTCTACTTAATCATATTACATGCAGCAAAACAGCTTGTCTGAGGCTATGGTTTGGTTACATTATGGTAGTCAACTCCTATGTGTCAAAATTCATCTTAATTTTTTTTTCTGGAGCATAACTAATAAATTAAACTGAGATGTGATCAGGACCAACAATTCTGCATTAAGTCTTTGAATCTGGCCCTAATCCCTGCCATTCTATTCAGAATGGAGTATTGCTTCAAACTTGTTATTAGCTGTGGTGAAAGGATTGGGGGACAGTTTCCAAGGGGCTTCCATTTGGTCTCTATTAAACTAATGTGGCTAACTCTTGTGAATAGGAAATCAATATGAGAATTCTTCAAGCTGCTAAATATATCCTTCCTGATTATGGACTCAACCACTGAGGAATGACCATTCTACTGTGAGACAGAGTCAGGACAGCACTCCACTTTTCCCTGGCCTCAATAATTCCCCTCTCTTACAGTGAGAAAATGGTGGTGTCTGGGTGCTCTTGTGTTAGTGTCAGTGCAGATCCTTCAACAGAGTGTGAAATATCGGAGTAGTTTTTTGTGTGACAGCATACAATTCCTCTGGAATAGTTTTATGTCCCTTTGTGGCAGGATTAGGAAAATTGATGCTTAATACCCTTGCAGCAATGCTCGCAGGAGGTTGCTCCTCAAGGGAATATACACATCCTTTCCATGTATGTGTTCTGAATCTGAGAACTGTTTTGTATCTGGAAATTGGGATAGTGCTTTATATACTCTAGATATTTTAGTTGTTGTTTCATAGGCCTAGCAATATCCTCATTTATCTAGCCACTAAGAATATTGTTTATTCACCAAGGCCAAGGCAATCTGGTTGTCATTCTTATGTTAAGTATGTCCCTCTTCCCTATAAACTTTACTAACTGCTGCTTGGTCTCTGCTCTTTCTCACTGACACCAGGAAGCTTAGTTTCATCTCAACATTCCAACAAACGTTAACTTTGGCACACACAGGGCAGTCACCATTGAACATTACATGAAAAATGACAATTGACTAGGATATTCTATATCGCCTTAATGAAAAGAAAATTTTCTGTGCCCTCCTGAGGAACTTAATGTCCTTATAGATTTTCTGATTCCAGTAATAAATCCATTCTAATATTAATTTAAGTAAATTTTAAATTTATTTGAAATAAACTCAAATAATTCTAACAATTCATCAATTTTATAGTCCGTATTTGGCAAGCTTCAAAGAGACATCCCAGCAGCAAATTAAGACTGGATCCAGGTGTTTATAACAGTACATTATATTTTAAGTTGATTATCAACAAACTTATGAAGCCTTATATTCTGCCCACTGAGGCCAGCACCCTCAAGATCCATCTAACTGTTTTCTCTAGGTTGTAGCCAGTGCTTACTGGCTAAGTCTCACAGATCTCTCTGTAAATAACCTCTTTCGTTCAATAGCAGAGCAAATTCAACCTCAGTGGTCCCTTGACCATAAACGTTTAACTCTAGTTATTAGTGTAATAGTAATATGTAAATATATGAGCAGATTTGCGGAAGAATTATTACCATTTTGCAAGGCATCTGTTTAAGCTGAGGTCATTCCATGATCTCTTGGCAATGAGAGTCTTCTATCTTCTAATAAAGAGTAGGAGAGAAATGCTTCCTAATTAGAGTTTAGTGCAATCTTGGAGTTCAAGGTTTTCAAAAATTTTCATCCTGATTTTGCAATCTAAATTTTAAGTAATCCGACTATCTCTCATTTTGATTTTATCACAGGAGACTTTCAGGTGCTGAAATACAAGACTCTTTTTGTAACCCAATTACTAATATCATCAGTTCTTACAAGCTATAATAAATCAGGTCCCTTCAAATGCATGCATAGAGACATTCTTGCTTTCAGGCCGTGCTTCTATAACCCAGGATCCCCAAGTTTTTGAGTATGCACTGTGAAAAAGTATCTACTTGTACCTATTGCACCTTGAGTTCTTGTTATGTCAAAAATTTCCAGCAAAGAGATCAGCGCTGGAGAAAAAACAAAAGAAAAAAAAATTGGATTCAGAGATGCCTGTGTTGGAGATGAACTTTGGTGAACTCTTCTCATTACTATACTAAAATCCTTGCCCAAGGAGGAGCTTCTTTATCATTTTCTGTTGCCCAGGCTGCAATGCAGTGGCGTGATCTCAGCTCACTGCAACCTCCATCCCCTGGGTTCATGCTACTCTCCTGCCTCACCCTCCTGAGTAGCTGGGACTACAGATGCCCGCCACAATGCTGGCTATTTTTTTGTATTTTTAGTAGAGATGGGGTTTCACCATGTTAGCCAGGATGGTCTTGATCTCCTGACCTCGTGATCCACCCGTCTCAGCCTCCCAAAGTGCTGGAATTACAGGTGTGAGCCACCGCGCCCGGCCTTATTTATCATTTTCTATACATGCAAATATGTAGACACATGATCAGTGACTACTTGCACTGCCTTTGCTCCACCTCCACATAGGATGACTGAGCCAATCAACCCAATAGAAGCCATGTTTTCATCACTGTTCTGGGAGGCGCTGCTTTAGGAACTATTCCTCGTGCCCTCCTTACTAGCTTCAGGTAATAAAATTTTCATGTTAAATCTTCCTTTGTTGTGGTCATTGGACTGTCACCCATCAAGTGATAGATCTCATCTGTTATGTGGATAAAACCTTGAGTCGACAGTTCACTGGCATCAGAAAGTCATTTTTGTCCTTAATGGTTTCGATGCAAGTTAACAAAAGAAAGACAACTCCGTGATTCTTATCAGAACATTTTCCACATTTCCCTTTTTTTTTTTTTTTTTTTTTGACAGAGTCTCACTCTGTTGCCCCGGCTGGAGTGCAGTGGCGTAATCTCGGCTCACTGCAACCTCCACCTGCCCGGTTGAAGCAATTCTCCTATCTCAGCCTCCTGAGTAGCTGGGATTACAGGTGCCCACCAGCACACCCAGCTAATTTTTTTATTTTTAGTAGAGACGGGATTTCACCATGTTGGTCAGGCTGGTCTCTAACCCCTGACCTCATGATCCACCCACCTCGGCCTCCCAAAGTGTGGGATTATAGGCGTGAACCACTGCGCCTGGCCCCGCATTTCTTAAATGCTTAAAATATTTATTAAGCCGGGTTATACCTTTCTATAAATATGTTGTCATGATTCACATGGTTTATAGATTCAGGGAGTGAAATATTTCAGCATGCCAAGGCTATTAACTACCCCACACACTACCACCAGTGGAGTCTTTATTTTCATCTGGCCAATAAGTGATCTGATCTCCAAATCCCAACCTCACAGTCCACTTCCTAACACCTCTTTTGTTTCCAACTCTCTGGATTTGTAACCTGCCTTTCACCTTCTGCCATGATTCTGAGGCTTTCCCAGACATTTGCAACTGTGAGTTCATTAAATCTCTTTTTCTTTGTAAATTACTCATTCTCAGGTATGTCTTTACCAGCAGCGTAAGAACAGAGTAATATAACAGGTAAATAGACATAGACTGTTTTGTCTCTCTCTCTGTGTGTGTGTGTGTGTGTGTTCTTTTGGGCTATAATAGCACATTAACTGTGTTTAATTGTTTTTCTTTGGTGTAAGCAGAATTACGTCTAATGTTATGTCTGGCATTGAAGGTGTTTTCATTTTAAAATTTAAATATAAAATATAAAGTATGTGTGAAGACATTTAGAAAAAATATGTTTATGTAAATTGAAAAAAATCAGTAAGCTTGTATCAGAAAATTGATTTTGTAATATCCCTGAAATTCTGCAAAAACAACAGAAAAGTAAAGGTAACCAACAAAATTTTTAATTTAAGATGAGTCTGCTTGAAAAATGATTGAAATGTCAATCAAATTAAGACTATAATCTATAGGTATATGTTGAATAATTTGAGACTATTTATATACAATAAGTTACAGGGCCATTGAAGGGCCTACAGTTACCCATGGGAAAAATTTGAAATGCTTAAAGGTAATAAATGAGAACTTAAAATTTAAGAAATGTGTAAATAAAATTATATGCTTGACTGTACTTCATTGATGCAATTGATGTATGTTTTGTGTCAATCTATTTTATATATAGATAGATTAAAAATTAGTTGCATTTATACATTGTGCTATCTAAAGAAAACTCCTTTTAGTCCCTGTAAATGGAAATAGTCTTTTTAAATGTATTATTTTGCTAATTATAAAATGGGTCACACGTGTGTCCAAGGCTCACCCACTGGCATCATTCTGTACTATGGATGGAAATGTTTTCCAAGTTGATAATTCATAATTTGAAGAATTGCTGTAGACAGTAACTTAAGACTATGATTAGTCTGTTTTCTAAAATTTGGGTCTGCTGATATAGTAGAATGTTAATAGGAAATAATTAGTTACTCGGGCTTTATTTTTTTGCTCTAGGAAATAAAATATAAATGTATTACTACAACCAAAACGAAAAAGAAAACTGGAAACTACATATAAATAGATATCTATATGGATATATATATTCATTAAATATGATAACTTCTACTTTTGAATATGACCATAGATTGCTAAATGACATAGTTTGCATGGGTCTAATAAAGAAAGTAATTGAGTAACATTTTATTATACATTTTTTTTTTGGAACATTGTGTATGGGCCAGGAAACTTTGCCAAGTCTTTCATCAATGCATGAAGTTAAATAACTGTAGCATTAAACATAATACATTTCTTCCAGGAAACTACTAAACCTGTCTATCCTGATTCCTAGTTTACTCACTCCCAATAAAAGAATATAGTTAAAAAATGCCAGTGTTATTCGCTCAATGCTTTTATTTAGTTTAGCTCTCTCTCTGCCATCATATTTTCTTTGTTTCTTTCTCTTTTAGAATTAGGGATATTTCAAACATTGAGGAGATGAAAATTAGCATTTTTTGTCATCCACAATAAAGGAAAAAGATATGCAAAGGGTGCATTTTTAGGTGAGATGATAAAGAAATATATCTCTGAAGAGATAAGAGTTTGAGATGTGATTAAAGGTAAAGAGGAACATGTTGGAATGCCTTAGAGAAAACCATTTCCAGAAGTCTGAAGAACAAGTGGAAAGACCCTGCTGACAGATCATGCCTTATGTGTTTAAGGAGCAGCAGGATGTCTACTAGGTCTGGAGAAAAATAAACCAGTGGGAGAATGTTAAGTGATGAGGAAACAAATTATGAAGGGCACAGTGGGTAACGGGAAGGATTTTAGCTTTTATTCCTGGTAGGCAGAAAGGTCAAGGAGGAATTTAGAAAGAGAGAGATAAGATTGTCTGATTGGTATTTTTAAAGATGTAATCTAGTTGCTCTATGAAAATGAATTATAATAATAAACCAAGAGTAGAAGACATTATTGCTCAAGTCTGCATGAGAGATCTTCTGTTTTGGAGTAAGGGGGTAGTATGTGATATGTGAAGAAAGGATCAGATATAGAATTTTTTTAATTAAAAAAATTGTTAGACAGATTTAATTTAACTCGGGAATAATTGTTTTCTGTAGTCCAACAAAGGGTAATTTAAATTCACAGAGACTTTTTTTTTTAATGTTGATTTTCAACCTTTCCTTTGACTTCATTGAGCTTTCTTGCAATGCACAGTTTGAATTCTTTATCTGCTATTTCTGAGTTCTATTGTGGTCAGGGATGATTGCTGGGGAACTAGTGTGAGCCTTTGATGTTGTCACTACATTCATATTCTTCATGGTGCCAAAATTCTTGTTCTGATTCCTTCTCATCTGGAGATACTGACACTTCTAATTATTGCAATAATTTTTATGTTGGGTAGAATTGTTCTTTCTTTCCCTTCATTATTGATTTTCTTCTTTTCCTACCTGTTTTTCCCTCTCCTTAGGATCTTTGACTCCAGAGAAAGCTGGGTATGATCTTTTGACTTTGCTTCTATAGCCTGTGTGCTTCTGTCAGTAGGATTTATAATGATCTCTGAAGTTACATTGGGCTTATAGGTAAGAGTCAACTGTTAGCAACATGGCTGGGTATATACCTGATCCTTGTTTACTGGGAGAAACTCTCTGTGAACTAAGGCTGATTCATGGAGTGCCCAGTGGTTTGAGGTCCCTTTTCAGCCCTGGGGGTATGGGGCAAGTTGAGCAGGGCCAGATGGCATATGTTTGCCTACAGTTCCCTCTATGGCAAACACAAGCGTGAGCATTGAGGGAGAATACAGTAGCAGACCACCAAGTGACCAGAGGTGAGTCTAGGTGTAGAGCTGGAAAACCTCCTCAGCCCCAAGTTCTCTGCATGGCGACAGGGGTGGATTATATTCTTAATCCGGGAGAGTGGGTTGTCCAAATGCCTGAAGATCTTCCTGTGTGGGGGGCAGAGAAGGCCCCACCTACATTTGAATTTCTGCATAGGAATGGTGGAGTGTTAATATGGGCAAGTGCATGCTTTGAATGCCTGGAGACCTGCTTGGGCTTTAAGCAGAGAGGGCCCTGCTGCACCATCATCTATGCACAGGAACAGTGGTGCAGTTCAGGTTGCTGATCAGATGAGCAGGTGCTTCAAATGCCTGGAGTTCTGCCTGCTCATAAAATGGAGAGGAACTCCCTGACCCAGGATCTATACTCAGGAAGGATGGAGTGGCTTAGGCTGCTGAACCAGGTGAGCAGGTTCTCTGAATGTCTGGAGATCTGCCTTGACATGAAGTACAGAGGTCCCTCCCACACCATGGTTTATGTCCATGAAAGGTCAGGTGGCTCAGGCTACTGTTCCATGCAAGCAGGTAATTCTAATGCCTGGATTTCTGTCTGTAGGTAGAGCAGAAGAGCACCATAATCTTAAGGGAGTAGACCTGTTCCAGGTTGCCAAGCTGGCCTTGGCTGCAATTCTCATTGTCCAGGAGAAACTGCAGCTGTAGCAGCTCTCCTCCTACCTTAGGCCTGTGGAAGGGGTGAGCACAATTCCAACACTCACTAATGATGCATTTTCTGGAGTTCTGACGGTGGAAACACCTATACCACTCCAGAGCAGGCACTCCAATCTCTGGCAAAAGACTAAAGTGACCATGCTCACTCTGCTAGGTCGCCAAAGAATGGCTGACTTTGTGTGAACCCATATTAAAAATGGCATTCTGCTCTCCGTCCTGAGTCTCAGAAAATACCTGCAGCTTTTTCTGATGTCTTTGCTTTATGACACCTCCAACCCTTTCCTTAAGTCAGCTATAGGGATTAGGAGAAACAAAGTGCTGTTCCTTGTCCTGAGTTACTTGGATCCCCAGTGGAAAGGTAAGTCGCAGAGGAAAGCTATCTGCCTTTCTCACATACAGGGATTTCAGTCACTTTTACCATGTAGAAGTCACCATGGGGCTATTTGCCTGCATTCTTCTTCCTGAGACCTGGGGTATCCTTCATGATTCTGGCAGATTCCCATTTTTTTGTCTTGAATTAAAACTCACAGAGTTTATCTTTATGTACTATTTTGCTATTTCCAAGTGACCAAGGCACACTAAAAGCCTCTAATCTGCCATCTTGGAAAAAAGTACAAATTATTCCTTTCATATTACAGGTAAAGAATCTTCCTTACTCTGAGTATAAATAAGTTGTCAAACATCAGAAAATGATAGGATGTAAATCCAATCCTTGACCACATTGAAGATTATCTGAGATCTTATTAGACAACAGCTCATTTCCAATAAAGTGACAGCTATAGTTTCTGCAATTAGTGCACCTCAAAGCAAGTTTTCTTAGTATGTTAGTTCCTGGTTGTCTCCTTCTTAATCATTTTCCCTAATCTCAGATACCATTAACAATACAGATCATTTGAGTCTTAACTCTCGGCATTGGCTTAGACTATCTACTTGCAGCTTACACTGATAGTTTACTTCACCCTTTCATACAGTTATGAAATTGAGTTTCTTAACCTTAATCCAGATGCCTGTTACACCATATACTTGGTGCTTGTGAGGACTTCTGGATTTTTTTCTAAACCACATAAGAGGAGAGGGATAGTGTGAGGAGTGCTATGTTTGATTGCTTGTCCTAAATATGCTACATCACTTGCTAGACGTGATGTACAGCCAGTTCTAGTGATTCACTTTTCTACATACTAAGCCATTATTTTAAGCATAGTTTCTTTTCTAACATACACAATATACCTATTAGCTCATTGTCTCTCTCAAGGGGTTCAAAAGTAGGTAGAGTAGGCATACAGTCTTTCTTGATATTTCACCTTAATCTACATGGTATATCAGTACTTCATTACCTCCTTTCCACTGATACTCATCTCTGCTGTGTGGGACCTGGTTTTCTCATAAAATAGTGATCATAATAATAAGCAGAATTTACCTTTGCCTCAATTCTCACTTTTATTCCTCCCTATACAAATGGTTACTTTTCTTTCTTTTATTTGTAGTGCAACTGATGCAGGATTTTTTTTTTTTTTTTTTTTTTGCTCCTTAGCTTAGCTAAAATCTTCGTTCTTGTCTTCATGACCAGGAATAATGAGACATGTTGAAAGGTTAGGAGAACAGAATTTATTAAAAGTAAGTGCTCAGCAAAAAAAGAAGGGACTCTGCCAACAGCCCCCCTATCCCATACCACTCCCCACACACAGACTGAATACCAAGCCACTACCCAGGAGCTGAACAGGCCAGGCTCCTCCCCACTGCATAAGGTGCAAAGTCCCGGTGGCTCCACGCCATTCTCCCAGTGCACAGGTGGGCCCTTCGTCTGAGCCACTCCACATTAATTTCTTTCCCTTACTGCACATGTGTTAAGAGATTGAATTTTTCACAATGGGCAGGTTTAAGCAAGCCCCCTGTTCACAATGACCTGGGCAGCATTTGGCTTTCTCCTGTCTTTATCACAACTATCATAATCTTCCTTACAGCACTAAGATCCAAGGTCTAAATATCAGGGAAATAAAACCAAAACATTTCCAACAGAAAAACAGGTTTAAGGGTGTTTCAAAATTTTTTTAGTATTATTAATACACATTATATTTTAAAAACCCAAAGCATTGTAAAAATAAATTTGCCATTTTTGAGAGCTTATTTTTGGCAATACTCTAGTATAATTTATATACATCTTTATCTTTATTCTCAGATAAAAACATTGAATCTTAACCATTCTTAGTAAATGTGTGGCAAAATGTGACATAATATTTGTTTCACTAGAGGAGCTAACACCAAAGTTTATGCACCTATCCACTATCAAAAATAGAAGCCACTATGGTATATAACACACACACATGCACATACATATGCACACATGCAAACACATGAGAACAGAAAGGATTGTTTCCAGACATTAATGGTCAGGTGTCTATTTTATTTATTTATTTATTTATTTATTTTTTACTTGAGACCATCTCACTCTGTCAACTAGGCTGGAGTGCAGTGGTACCACTGCAGTTCACTGCAGCCTCAAACTCCTAGGCTTAAGTGAGCCTCTCACCTCAGTCTCCTGAGTAGCTGGGACCACAACAGGTGCACCCTGTCCCCTCCTAGCTATTTTCTTTTTAATTTTTTTTGTAGCGATGGGGTCTGTTGCCAAGGCTGGTTTCAAATTCCTGGACTCAAGTGATCCTCTTGCCTTGGCCTTCTAAAGCTGTTGGGATGACAAGCATGAGCTGCCATTCTTAGCCATCAAATGTTTTAAATTATGGGTGATAGCTAAAGTAGAATTTGAAAGAGGTTTTTATCATTCCACAATTGGTTTTATAATACAACTTTTTCCTTATGTCATTTCTTTTCTATTGAAGCTTTCCAAGTAATTTAATTTTAATATAATTCAGAGTTGATTTGAGTTATATCTATTCTAATTTTCTATTATGCTATTTTTATTTTATTCAAATTTCTTGGGTTAAAAACCAAAGAATAACGTTACATCTAATATGATGGGATTTTATATAAACTAAATCTTGCAGTGCTCACAGACAGAAAATTATAGGGCATGTGTTTCTGCAATAAAAGTTATTTCTAGTGAGTGTTCTAGAAAAAAACAAAGAAAAGACAATAAATCAAGCATTGAAAGGTGATCAACAGAGTCTGAAAGTCTGAAGGGCAGTTTGCAGGGAAACAGAGAAATAGGAAAGTAGCTAAAAAGAGTCATTTTTTTTGTTTTGTTTTGTTTTTCCATTGATATAAACACACTTTGTTTATAAGATGGAAAAAATACGGTTCGTTTATATCTTAAACATATGTGTATAGCAAAGAAATGAAACCATACATATAATAAAGGTAGAATAAATACATGTGAAAAGTAAATGGGTAGAAATAGCCTTATACTTTTATGGTGATTTTAACAAATGTATTCAAATTAATATTGCATCATATTTTAATGTTGGTTTATCCTACCAGCATATAAACTGAATCATGGCAAGATCCGTATATTTATCTCAAGCTTATATTTTCATAATTTGGTACAGTAGCAAATGCTTACTGAAAAAATTTACATAAGGTTTGTGAAGAAATGCCTGCTGAAGAAATTTACACAGGGTTTGTGAAGAAATGCTTGCTGAAGAAATTTGCGTAAGGTTTGTGAAGAAATGCACAGGGTTAAGAGCCATAAAGTGAATGGATATGGATCTAGACAAAGAGGATACCCTTTTACACTAAATCTGGCAATGAAGATGGGGAGAGTTCAAGTAATTAAGGATTGCGATTGGTCTACCCACATGTTAGGCATTTCAAGCCTGATTTCACCATTTTCCCTGAAACTTAAAAGATAAGAATTCCATTGAGGGAGACTGTGAAGTTGCAAGAGTCATGCAATTTAGTGATGAAATTTAATTGTTATAAGCAGATATAAATAACAAACAATGTAAAGTTGAGTCCAACACAGAAACTTCTGTCAAAAATAATATGTGCCATTCACATCAAATTGTGCCAACATTACAGGTATTACGAGTGGATTGCTCTTAGTTTACACAGGAATTATTTATTTGCTAAACATCAATGTCACACTGAATTGTTACAATGTACTCATATAACTGTGCTCCAGAATGGACTGGATGTTTCTCCAAAACAGAGGCCACTTTCTTGTCTATAAATCAGCAACCTCAAAAGATTGAAATTAGAACTACCATATTATTCACACATTTGGGTGTATATAAAAGTATTTCAATAAGGATCTCAGTGAAAAATCCACACTCCCATATTCACTGAAGCACTATTAACAAGAGCCAAGATTTGGAAACAACCTAAATTTCTACTGATGAATGAATAGATAAAGAAAATGTGGTATATACATGCAATGAAATATGATTCAGCCTTATAAAAAGAAGAAAATCTTGCCATTTGTGACAACATGGATGAACCTGGAGGACATTATGCTTAGTTCACTTAGTTACTTGATAAGCCAGGGAAAGAAGAAAAAATACTACATAATTTCATTTACATGAAGTATGTAAAATAGTCATAGTAACAGAGGAGAATGTGATCGGTAAGTGTTAGGAGGAGGGGGAAATAAAGAGTTGCTGTTCAATAGGTATAAAGTTTCTGTTATGCAGTGGAAATGATTTCTAGAGTGTTTCTGTAAAATGCTCTACATTGGTTAAAAGGGTCGATCTTATAGTAAGTATTCTTACCACAATATAAAAATGAAAAGAAGAAATAATACATATCTGTACGAAAAAATTCTGAGAAGTTACTGGAAAATCTATTAATAGTTGTCACCTCTGCAGACTCCAAGTGGGTGGCCAGGAGAAATTGAAAGTGAACTTCTATTGTGTGAAATTTTCCTTACTATCAGTGTTTTCCCCTTTGCAAATGCATAACTTTTATAACTTGTCTTTTTAAAATTTTTTTAGACAGAGTTATGTTCTTATTGTCCAGGCTGGAGTGCAGTGATTCATTTTTGGCTGCCTGCAACCTCTGCCTCTCAGATTCAAGAGATTCTCCTGCCTCAGTCTCCTGAGTAGCTGTGATTACAGGCGCCTGCCACCACGCCCAGCTAATTTTTTTGTATTTTTAGTAGAGACGGGGTTTCACTATGTTGGTCTCGAACTCCTCACCTCACGTGATCCACCTGCCTCGGACTTCCAAAGTGCTGGCATTATAGGCATGAGCCACCATGCCCAGCCTATAACTTGCTTTTTACAGAAACTCAACAAAAGATCATCTCAACTAAGGCATACTAAATAATATTTAAGACACAAACTTAAAGGCTAAAAAAAATAAATAAACCTACCATAGTAACAATCACACACTTAGGAATTACTTACACAATAAACATTTTAAATTGCTAAACCAAATAGAAGGAAACACAAATAACACTGTAAAGTTTGATAGGTATTAGATGGTATTCAAATGACCTCAAATATCTAAAGACGCAAGAGCATACCTCTTTCAGTTTTCCAATTAGTTATTTGTTTTAAACAATAGTGTAATGCATCAGTTCATTGGATAATTTATTGCTATGGATTTCCTAGTGTCATCCTTGAGACATAGGCAAAAAAACTCAACAATAATATTATCCATGTGAAACAGGACCTCTAAACTGTCCTGTTTTGTTATAGCCTCTAATGAGCCAAAATAGCATAAGAATCTTGAAGATCAAGCATTTCTATAGTGCTCTACTTGACTGAAATTTGGGGTGCTATGCATAAAAAATGCATTGTTTTAGCATATTATACTTGTGGACATTAAACATTATGTGTAAATGTTGAGAATTTCTACCATAAAATACATAGATCATCTGTATGTAAATCTTGTATATGACACAAACTAGATGTTAGACCCTCAAAAAGATGTTCAGATTCTCCATGTGTCAGTTTCTTCATTTTAAAAAATCTAAAATGCAAAGAATAAAACAATGTAGGGTCTTTAGAATAATGAAATTTGCTTGATAAGCATTCAATAAATATTTGCCATTATTACTGTGATGATTAATACAGTCAACTTGATTGGATTGGAGGATACAAAGTATTGACACTAGGTGTGTCTGTAGGGGTGTTACTCAAGGAGATTAACATTTGAGTCAGTGAGCTGGGAAAGGCAGACCCACACTTAATCTGGGTGAGCACCATCTCACCCAGTTGATTAAACTGCCAACGTGGGTACAATATAAGCAGGCAGAGGGATGTGAAAAGAGAGACTGGCCTAGCTTCCCAGTGGACATCTTTCTCATGTGCTGGGTGCTTCCTGTCCTCCATCTGACTCCCAGTTCTTCAGTTTTGGAACTCAGACTGGCTCTCCTTTCTCCTCAGCCTGCAGACGGCCTATTGTGGTACCTTGTGATCCTAAGAGTTAATACTTAATACATTCATATATAAATATATATATATCTGCATTCCATTAGTTCTGTCCCTCTAGAGACCCCGACTAATACAATTACTATTAATGGAGACTAAGTTATGTCAAGTTATCAACTTGATAAAATGTCCAACTTAATTGTTCAGAGCAAAAATGAGAGAAAGAGGTGATAAATGTATTGCAAATGTCATTAATAGAATAAATGTTCAGCATGTTGTACAAAAATTTTTAATTTAAGTACATGGGGCTATTGAAAAATAATATATTTTCTTCTTATGCACCTACTTGTAAAAATACTACGTGATTTCATATGTGCTGACTGACATTAAGGTAACTTTTTCTTCACTATGCATTTGAAAATTGTATCGTTACATGAATTTCACTAAAAAATTCTCAACTTAATGGTAACTTGACAGTATTATATAAAATCTATGGTTATAACTTAGATTGTGTCTTCAATGCTATTTTATGGTTTGAAAATCCAGGAAAACAGTATGATTAACTTTCTGAGGCTCCAGGAGTGGCAGAAGATGGTCGGCTTCCTTTCTTCTTACTTTTTAGCTTTCAGTGCATCTCCATATGGCTAGGATTTTCACTACCCTAGTGAAACTAGCCTCCAAGCAACATCAAGACCAATTCATCTTGAGCAATTTCGAGAGAATAGCGCTGGTTTTTTTCAGGTTATAGACTACTAACTCAAGTCCACATTTTTTAGCTGAGATATTTGTATCACTCCTTATGTTTGGCCCATGGAATGATCTCAACTTAAGAAAATATGTTTATCTGGGAGACTATGTCTCCCAAATAAATCCAAATAAATATATTAGTCCTACAATAAATTGAATAGATTTTATGTTAGAATCATGTGGACAGACATACCACGGTTATTACTAACACTTTCTGCTTCTATATCTGGAATAGCAGCCAGTTTCTAAAATTATCCACCAAGCAATGCAGAAGAACCCTGACAGAAAGAGGTGTCAGTATTTGAGTTTTGATGCTTAGCATATTACAAATGTTCAATACATACACTATGTAGAAAGGATTATTTAGACGTTTTATTACTAATTGATTTCCAAAGGCTATCATTATGTAGAAAATTTTACATCATTTTCTACTACATGAAATAACTATTTTACAAATTTCTCAGATAGCTCTAACAATATATGATATAGCCAAATCCATGGCACTTCTGCAGAATTATACTTCTCCACATGTTGATTCGTTTTTTAATTTTTTTTTTTTTTACCATTTAAAAATAGAAGATTGGGGAGGCCGAGACGGGCGGATCACGAGGTCAGGAGATCGAGACCATCCTAGCTAACCCAGTGAAACCCCGTCTCTACTAAAAAATACAAAAAAAACTAGCCGGCGAGGCAGCGGGTGTCTGTAGTCCCAGCTACTCCGGAGGCTGAGGCAGGAGAATGGCGTGAACCCGGGGAGGCGGAGCTTGCAGTGAGCTGAGATCTGGCCACCGCACTCCAGCCTGACAGCCTGAGCGACAGAGGGAGACTTCGCCTCAAAAAAAAAAAAAGATTGCCTTTGAAGTTTTCCTTAAAAGGGCTTTGAAATCTGTATTGGCTAAAATTCTCTAATAATATTCACTTGGTATATGATAAACATATATTTTACAGGTTTCATCCACATACCTTATGACTAAATTATTATTATTTTAAGATGGGGTCTTCCTCTGTCACCCAGGCTGGAGTACAGTGTCTCAAGAATAAATGATAGCTCACTACAGGTTTGAACTCCTGGACTCAGCAGTCCTGCTGCCTTGGTTCCTGAGTAGCTGGGACTATAGGCATGTACCACCACGCCTAGCTATTTTTTTTTTTTTTCCCCAGAAATGGGGTTTTGATATGTTGCAAAGGCTATGGCTTAAAGTGATCCTCTTGCCTCAGCCTCCCAAAGTTCTGGGATTATAGGCATTAGCCACTGCATCTAGCATGAACTGAAATTTTTAAGAGAAGGGCCTATAGATCTGATGCTTAAGAAGTAAATTGAGGCTATTTTTATAATTATATCATTATTTAGGTATATGAAATACTAATTAAATTTGTTTTGCTTGTATTTGTTCATGTTGAAAAACTTGGCTAAAGTTTATCGCAGAAAGAGCCTTGTATTACCTTCATAATATACTCGGATTTTATGTTTTTCATATATTATTTTCTTCTACAAGTGTTATTTCTGTGATGTAAGTTATTATTATGGGTAAACACTTTAATTACTTTTCATTATTTTTATTAGTTATTTCATAAAACTTCTACATATATACATTAGAGAATATCAAAGATAGCTTTCAATTTGGCACTGAAATTTACACTTTTCTATTGCAAATGTTTCCCAATTCTGATACTAAAATACAACCAAATGTTAAGAATTGAAGTATTTTGGAATTATTTTTCTTTACATGTGCTATAGGTTGAATTGTGTCCGCCCAAAACAGAAATGTTGAAGTTCTAATGCCAGTACCTCAGAATGTGACTATGTAAAAACAGCGTCTTTACATAGGAAATCAAATTAAATTTAAAAAATCAAATCAAATTAAATTAAATCAAATTTAAAAAATGATGTCATTGGGATGGTTTCTGATTAAGAAGGCTTTAGCAGTTCTTCGTTTGGCTAAACTTTGGACAAGTTTCTTCCTGACTCTAGGCCCCTGGAATCCCTTTCTTAGATTTACTTAGAAAACTTGTTATTGTAATTTTTTTCACCTATCCTTTGATATGTAAATCTTCTCTCAGCTTCTTGCCAGTTTTCTACCCCAAGAATGTCTTTCTCAAGGACCGGGGAACCACCTCTTTAAAATATAATTACCAAAAAGTGTAACGCCCCTATTTTCCAGTCTCTGTGGAAGTGAGGGACCCAACTTCAATAACACCAATTAGCAAATACAGATGGTCTAATTACTATAACTAACTTTACCTGTAATGTCTTCCAGTATTTTTCCACTAGCTCACCCCAGGGCCTGAAAACTCTTGCCATTTAATTCTGCATGATTGAGTCCAATTTCTCCCCTATTCCCATAGTTTGACCTCTTTTGCAATAGTCTTTGAAAAAAAGTCAACCTTATCCTCACCTGTTTAATTTGCTGGATGCAATTTATATTTGACAACTTCAATCTAATATGACCGTTGTTCCTTGTAAGGGGAAAATCTGGACATAGAGACAGACATGCATATAGGAACATGTCACGTAAAGATGAAGGCAGAGGCCAGGCGCAGCCGCTCACACTTGTAATCCCAGCGCTTTGAGAGGCTGAGGCAGGCAGATCACAAGGTCAGGAGTTGGAGACCAGCCTGGCCAACATGGTGAAAACCCGTCTCTACTAAAAATACAAAAAATTAGTCTGGTGGCCGGGCACGGTGACTCACGCCTCTAATCCCAGCACTTTGGGAGGCCTAGGGTGGTGGATCACGAGATCAGGAGATCAAGACCATCCTGTTGAAACCCCGTCTCTACTAAAAATAAAAAATAAAAAAAATTAGCCGGGCATGGTGGCGGGCGCCTGTAGTCCCAGCTACTCGGCAGAGGCAGGAGAATGCCGTGAACCTGGGAGGTGGAGCTTGCAGTGAGCCGAGATCGAGCCACTGTACTCCAGTCTCGGTGACAGAGCAAGACTCTATCTCAAAAAAAAAAAAAAAAAAGAAATTAGTTTGGTGTGGTGGCACACGCCTGTAATCCCAGCTACTCGGGAGGCTGAGGCAGGAGAATCACTTGAACCAGGAGGCCGAGGTTGCAGTGAGCCAAGGGCCAAGGCTGCACCACTGTACTCCAGCCTGGGTGACAGAGCAAGACTCCATCTCAAAAAAAAAAAAAAAAATTATGAAAGCAGATATAAAAAGAAGGCAGCAGAAGCCAATGATTATGAAAGATTCCCAGCAAACCACCAGAGGTATGAAAGAGGCATGAAATAGATCTTCCTTGTGACTTTCAGAAGAAACTAACCCTGCGGACATCTTGATCTTGGACTTCTATTCCCAAGAATTGTGAAAAACGCATCCATGGTACTTTGTTATGGCAGCTTTAGGAAACTAATGGACCATATTATAGTGACAACATTCTTGAATTGTAATTGAGAAAGCTAGGCTTGAAGATCAACTCTCTTGCTTCCTAGGTTTCGGCCAGAGAAAGTTGGTAAGTCTTCACACCTTCATCAGAGTTAACATGGGAGACAATTTGGATTATAATAAGGTTAAACAAATGTTTTGTTATTTTATTTTAACTCTCAATCAGGAGCTAATATAATTTGGTATGGTTAAAACAGAAATTGGAAAAAGCAGTCTTTGAAAAGTACAACCAGAACTAAGCACTCAGCAGCAGGATCACCTAATATGCAGCGGAAACCTGGAATTTCAAAGCCATACTCTTCAGAGTTAACTACTTTATTAGGATTTTCTGTGGATACCTGATTGTGTTAAGTTTTACCCAATGTACAGAAGCTGTCTGTTTCCCCACAGCATCCACCTCCCGTCTAGATTATTTCACTCCTAAGAAACACCGTCTTAACCTCAGCATATATTTAAATATATTTTCTGTTTTCATCAAAAACACCTTACACAAGATACAGTGTCAAATTTTCCCAAGTATTAATAGAAACACACTCTTCTTTCTTATTTTTAAGACAGCATAAGCAGAGTGACCTAGAAAAATTTCCCTTTCTACTTCAAGCATTAGCTGTTCATCGCCGGCATGAGCTTTTTAATACTACTTTATGTAACATGGATGCTCATAGAGAAAATATATAAAAAATAGTCTAATACTTTTCAGAATACTATAACCTTTGAATAAAAGAAAGGTTTTTGTAATAACAAGCCAAAGATTTTACGATACTGTTGTGTTTTTCTGCCCCTTACAAAGAGCTAGGGGAAATTAAACAGGGATCCATTTAATTTTGGAGTGAATGCCAGTTTGACCAGGTTCCATGCAAGGCAGTGAGCCATAATTGAAGTCAGTTACACTAATCATCAAACACGAAACAAACAGTAATAAAAGCAATTGCCAACCAAATACAAGTAAACTTTAGGGAGAAAAAATAATTACCTTTTAAGAATGACCAGTTCAGAAACAATGGTTAAAGGCTGTAAGATAAAAGGTGAACTGCTTGTTGTTAATTTTTCTACTTATGTATTTACCCCAGGGAAAGCCTTTTTAAAAAGATGAGTTAATTAAATATCACTTGAAAAATTTTGATGACAATTTTACTTTCCAGTCAGTAGTAGATCATATCAGTGTCTGCATTCCTAGGGTGAGTTAACTGAATGCTTTCAATAAAAATGCTAAACATTACCTACTGAACAAAAGAAAGCTGTAGGAAGTTCATTGGACATGAGGTGTGTTCTTTTACTTACACATTTTAATCTTCTTAATCTTAGGCTAATTACCAATGAACTCTTAAAATAATCATATCATTCCTCTAGCATAGATCAAACTTAAGACTGTCAAAAGACTGGGATGTAATCAAGCAGATTGATGGTGATGTGAGCAATTTCAGCTGCAGGAGATAGGGAGAAAATGATTCCTTTCCTCTTCCTCCTTTGGCAGTGGACTATCAACAAACACCTTATTATCTGTCTGATCTATTACTGTGAAAATAACTTGCTCCAGCTATTTCGATTTTTATTTATTTGCATATATTATTTGGCACATGAATTTTGCCAACCCCTTTATTGGACATTGCAGTACAAAGACGAATAGAGCATGAGTTAATCACAATCATGTAATTTGTAAAGGAGGAGTGATGACGGTTTGCGGTCAGTAGGCAACAGAAGTCCAATGATGATTGTCGTACAAATTAATATTAAAAACAGAATTTTGATAGAGGAAACTTATGAAAGCATGACAACGTCTAAATGGGAAATACAGTAGTAATAGAGAAGCCAACTATTAGGTAATAGTCCAAGTGAGAAATGATGAGAATATAATCTAAACTTTTGGCAAAGGTGGTGGAAGAAATAAAGGCAGATTCAGACTCTTGGAGACCAGGTGGACCTGGAGGAAGAAAGTTATCAGCAAAGGATGTTCCTAGGTTTCTAGCTCAGTAGCTGGGTAAATAATGAAGAAATTCACCCATATTAAGACTACACAGTGCTCCCAAAACAGAGTAGAAGAGAATGCCATTTTCTTAGCATTAGAAATGTTGAGTTTGTATAGTCGGTTGGATACATGAGATTAGTAATAATTGATCTTCAGCCTTAAATTTTAAAAAAGCCTTAGACATAAAGATAATGAGAGTAGTGAAATGTATAGAGTGGTTATAGAAGAGGACAAATTACAGGTTTTATTTTTTAAGCTAACATGAGAAAACTCAAGAAGTTACATCAGCCACTTGGAAGTTTTGACAGAAAACGTAAGACAAATTTGGTTTTATCTCCACTTTTGTGAGCTGTTCAGCAGAATTGCAAGGAAACTCACACTACATGTCGTTTCTCTATAAATGATCTGATTCTTTCTTCATACACACCTAACGCAGAGTATTGGTTTAATCGTATGGTGTTAGTTTTCTATTGCTGCTATAACAAATTACAACAAACATAGTGGCTTAAAACAGCACAAATTTGTTTTCTTATGGTTCTGTATATTAGATGTTTTCCTGGGTTAAACCCAAGCTGTTGGAAAGGTCATGTTGTTTTCTTGCAGCTCTTGGGGAGTGCCTCCTTGCTCCCCACCCCCTCAATTTTCTGGTTTTCAGTGGCTGCCTACAGCCCTTAACTCTTAGTGCCCTCTTTCATGGGCAGAGACACAGATGACGGGTTGAGTCTTTCCTAATCGCGTTACTCTGACCTTTTCTTTTGCCTCCCCTTTCACTTTAAAGGAACCTCATGATTACATTAGGTTCACTGGGGTAATTCAGGATAATCTCCCTATTTTAAGGTCAGATGATTAGCAGTAACCTTAATTCTATATACAGTTTTAGTCGCTCTTTGCCATGTAATATAAACATATTTACCACTTCTGAAAACTAGGACATGAATATCTTTGGGGTACTATTCCTTGAGAGTATCTTGTCATTTCGATGAGATGAGTATTCTGTACATAAGTGCCCAACCTCCGATTTTGCTTTCACATAATTCTCAAAGTTTAAGTAGGGTTTTAGCTCTGTGGCTTGTATGACCACGCATTTCATAAGGGACAAGATTCCTCAGATTACAACTATGAGCACTAAATTCTCTCTGCTTCCATGAGCAGATGGTTTGTGCTTTTCTACCCATGATTGATGAGCTTTGAGCTTAACTAGTCCCACCTAGTTTAAGGAGTGCTATGTTGTTACCAAAACCTGTAGCTGATTGTGCTGAATCATAGTTGCCGTCTGTAGTGTTGGTTTGTCTTGATTATACAGCCTTTGCCATTTCTAATGTTCCTGGTTCATGTCCCCAGATAGAAAAGGAATACAATGCTAGAGCTACCAAATAATTTACGGCCAAATTATTGCAAGACCACTGCTTCAAACTCATCTGGCTTTTCTTTCCCGTCTGTAAACATATCGTCTCTCTATACTGAAACTATCATCCAGGCTCAGTCCTGTTCCTGATCATGCAGCTTCAAGCTTCTCTATTTATTTGTGGCTTCTCCCAAATTCAATTCCCACCCTGTGGTTTGGGTTCGAGGTAGTGGGAATATGAAAATGAGCCTCTCAAATTTTCAGTCTCTTTTCTTGAGAATTTTTCTAGGTCAAAATTCGTCATTTTTCACGTTTTTCTCCTAGCTCTGTCCACCTTCCATCCTGTGGCAGCACACACAATGGAAGAGTTATTTGAAGCATCCATCCATATTATGTAAGGGGTGTAGAAGAACACTGTATTAGGTAGGAAACTCTTTGATCTCAGGTGCTTCTTGTGTTTTTTGATCTGTAATGAAGAGAAAAGGTATAATTTTTAACTAAAGATTGCAGATTATAAACTATTTTGTTAAGACCTAAAAACTTTCACTCTTTTGCATATGGATATCAAACGACTTCCTACCATTCCATTTCAAAGTGATTTGCTTTTTTTTTTTGAGGTGGAAATCTCACTGTCGCCCAGGCTGGAGTGCAGTGGTGTGATCCCGGCTCATTGCAACCTCCCCCTCCCTGGTTCACGTTCAAGCGATTCTCCCCCTCAGCCTCCAGAGTAGCTGGGATTACAGGTGCCCACCACCACGCCCAGCTAATTTTTGTATTTTTAGTAGAGACAGGGTTTTGCCATGTTGGCCAGGTTGTTCTCCAGCTCAAGTGATCCGCCCGCCTTGGCCTCCCAAAGTGCTGGGATTATAGGCGTGAACCACTGTGCCTGGCCCAAAGTGATTCACTCTTTACCCTCTATTACTATTCTACTAATATGTTTTAATTTCAAGACATTTATAGCTTCTGAAGGAAGCAAATGACTTCCTGAATTTATTAATATGCCACAACAAATTACTTATCGTCATTCAATAACTATTTCCTACAAGTATACTGATAAAATTGTACTGAAGAAAAATGGAAATCATATGTCTGTTTCATCTTTAAAAAGAGTTTAATGTTTGTAGTACAAGGTATATAATATAAAATCATTATAAAAGGAAAAATTGATGTGTTTTTATATGTATTCCTCTCAAATTTGGGATGAAATTACTTGCTGTATAATAAGCATAACACTTTCCATTGGTAAATATTAATCTTTTTGCCACCATTATGACTTTCTGCTACTTGGAGAAATGCTTTGGGGAGCTGGATCATCAGATCATTGTTTCTGAATCTAGCCCTTGAATTCTATTGATTTGCAAGTAAAGGACAATTCACAAGCATCCCTCCTTATTACACTTTGGAAAAATAATAGTAGGCCTTTAGATGGAGTACACTGTATGATAATATCTTTTACCAACAAGAATAAAAGAAGTGTTCCCTATTTTAACCACAATTTTTAATATTTATTGTGTATTATGCCTCAACCTTTAGAAGAAGGAACTTTTTGTTTATTTATATAATAAATAAGAGGAGAGCAAAATCTATTCTTTTTTTTTTTTTGCTTTTTGTTTAATGTAAACCTGGAGTTATATAAATATTAATTTTCCAGACTTTAATGATTATATATTTTGTTTTGAATAATTTTAAATATTTGAGTCTTTTCAATTATTTTTAGTGACATATTGAGTTGGAAGTGTTTGGACTATGTTTCAACAAATTAGATGATCTATGGAAAGATAAATAATGATAAAAAGAGCATATATAAATATAATAGAAAGTGTACAAAAATAGAATATTAAATTTATAAAATAATGCTAAAATTGAAAATTTTCTTTCTTTATTTTTTTTTGGAGACAGAGTCTCGCACTTTCACCCAGACTGGAGTGCAGTGGCGCGATCTCAGCTCACTGCAACCTCCGCCTCCTGGGTTCAAGCAATTCTCCAGTCTCAGCCTCCCGAGTAGCTAGGATTACAGGTGTAAGCCAACATGTCTGGCTAATTTTTGTATTTTTTAGTAGAGACGGGGTTTTGACATGTTGGCCAAACTGGCCTCCAATTCCTGACTTCAAGTCATCCAGCCACTTCGGCCTCCTAAAGTGCTGGGGTTACAAGGATGAGCCACTGCGCCTGGCCAAAAAGTTTTAATATTTTTTAAAACTCATGTTAAGAGGAAAAATTGTCTGAATAATTTAATTTGGCATACAGTAAAGAAGTAGAAAATTTGTATGGACATTTAGCTACAGAGAAATTTAATCAGTAACTTTTGATTTTTTTTTCCATAATATATAACTGTCTCAGATTACTTTAAAATAGATGTTTTACTAGACATTCAAGGAAAGATAAGTCCAATCTCACACATATTGTTGCAGAGATTTGAAGAAACAAATAAAAAAAGTTAAGCTTCTCAACGAAAAAAAGGAATAAAAACAAAATCAGTAGAGATAATGCAAGTATATATTTTAAAATATAATGTAATACTATGAAAGGAACTATTTGTTTTCTCCAGGAATTACTCTAGATGAATTCAACAACAGGATGTGATTTTACACATTAACAGATTAAAGAAAGGAAACTGTATAGTGGTGAACAAAAAACAAGGTCGAACAATTATACATCATTTCATGATTCAAATCTTATTAAATTAGGAAAAAGAAGAAATGTTTTAGCCATATATTGAGAATCCACAAAAATATTACAAATAAGATGTCATACACTAGAAAAAAATATTATTTATCCTATATCAAACATAGGTTAATGATTATTGGAAAAACAAAACTTTATTCAAAATATTTAAAATGCTTGTAAAATTTATAGAAATACTGTTTTGTAGGCACTAAATGTGGCAAATACAGCTATACTCTCAAAACTGATCTGTATATTTAATCTAATTGAAATTACAATCCAAACAGAAATATGCTTATGCATATATAGTCATCTAATGTGTGACAATTTTCACATTCTTGGGAATAAGTAGATTAATAAATAAATGAGGTTGGGAAAATAGTGATCATTATGTGAAAAAAATAGTGATCATTATGTTCATAGCTGGGCTTGGTGGCTCATGCCTGTAATCCCAACACTTTGGGAGGATGGATTGCCTGAGGTCAGGAGTTCAAGACCAGCCTGGCCAACATGGTGAAACCCCGTCTCTACTAAAAATACAAATATTAGCCGGGCGTGGTGGCACATGTCTACAATCCCAGCTACTCGGGAGGCTGAGGCAGGAGAATCTCTTGAGACTCTGTCTAAAAAAAAAAAAAAAAAAAGGAAGGAAAGAAAAGTGCATAATTCTCTCACGCTGTAAACAATACTTGGTCTTACATGTATGTACATTGACATAACTGTGAAAGGCAAATCTACATTTTTTAGAAGATGACATAAGATAATGACTTTATGGCCTTGGATAGGAAATAATATTTTAAACAAGAATCACAAGTTATGAAAAGGAAGAAAATAATAGTTTAATTCCATACATTTAAGAACTTCTGTTCATCTACAGGCAGCATGAATGATAAGACAAAGTAGAAGATGATGTTTTCCACAAATGAAATTCACAAAAGTATCCAGAGAGAACATATGCGATACATGAGTGAGTGTGTGTGTGTATGTGTACGTGTGTGTCAGTAACAAGAAGACCACTACCAAGATTTTAAAATGCATATGTGAACAGGGATTTCACAAAAGATGAAACATGAATAATGAAGGAATGTTAGAAAGCAGAGAAATGTGTATCAAAACTAGTCATCAACTTGGTAAACATTTCAAAACTGGACAAAATTGACTACTGGCAAAGATAATGGTGCAAAAGAAACTTTCATTAACTGCTTAGTAACTGCTTGTCTTACTGCAAATTGATGCAGCCACTTAGAAAATAATTTGACTTTACTCAATCCTACTGAAATATGCATATTTTATGACTCAGCAATCTCATTACTTGGTATTCACCCCATAGACAATCTTGTCCATGTGCTTCAGTAGACAAGAACTCAGAAGTTTCCTAGCAGCACTGTCCATAATAGCAAAATAATGGAATTCACCCAAATCTCCATCAACAGTGGAACAGACTGCAGCTGCATTCATCTAATTGGACGGATCTCAAAAGTACAAAGTTGATTGAGAATAGCAAGCCCCAAAATAATACATAATAAATGTATGTATATAAATTGAAAATACAGGGCTGGGCAAAATGGCTCACACCTGTAATCCCAGCATTTTTGGAGGCCGAGGTGGGGAGATCACCTGAGGTCAGGAGTTCAAGACCAGCCTGACCAATATGATGAAACCCTGTCTCTACTAAAAATACAAAAATTAGCCGGGCGTGGCAGCATGTGCCTGTAATCCCAGCTACTCGGGAGACTGAAACAAGAGAATCGCTTGAACCTGAGAGGAGGAGTTTGCAGTGACACATGATCACACCACTGCACTCTAGCCTGGGTGACAGAGTGAGACTCTGTCTCAAAAAACAAAACAAACAAACAAAACAAAACAAAACAAAAAAAGAAACAAAAAGGAAAAGAAAATACAGGCAAAACTACATAACACAAATGTACAGTTTTATATAGTTTTAATATATGTATACTTTACAATATGGATGGTAAAACCCTAAAGAAAAGAGATTTAACATCACTTAATTCAGAATAATTGCTTATTATCGGGTGAATGAAGCCCATCAGGGACAAAAAAGGACTTCTAAGATATTAAGGTGATATGTGAATATATTATTTGCTTTATTATTATTTAATTGTACATCTAAGTTATATGTAGCAGTGGTATATCTGTTTCACAATTTTTTAAAATGCCAAGCAAATTCGGCATTATTATTGTATTAGATGCACACACACTGGAGATATGGTAGTCCATTTAAAAGGCAGAGAGCCTAGAATTAAGGAAATGCAGTGCTGAATAGTTATTGCACTATTTTCAGGCTTCGTGACCTGGGCGTTTTTAAAAAGCAGATCAGAATACCCATTTGGTAGGGGTGCTGTGAGAACTGAATGAAATAATGAATGCACAATGCTGACAGAATGCTTGGCACACAGATGCTCGAATGGAAAATCACCATGAAGAAAATGAACTCTTTTTCGCTGACAGCAATTTCCACAAGATTGTGTGTGTGTTCACTGTGGCAACTACGTTGTAGGAGGAATTGTCAAATTGTGAGTGATAAATGCAATGGAGTAACAATTTCCAATAAATAACATTGTAAGAAAGCAGAGTTTCATCCTCCTCAGGCATGCATATACAAAGGGAGAGGGGAGGCTTGTGATAGAACTTGCTCCCTTCCCACTGAGACTCTTTCACCCTTAGATGATCTGTCATTGTATGCAGAACACAGTGGCAGATTTATCCCCACAATTCAGGTTGCTCAGTAATGGTTCAGGTGAAAGCATTTCAGTAACGCCATAAAGTGGGAACTCATAAATGACGGAGTCTATTATTGGATGACAAGCTCCAGCCCAGTGACTTTGTGACTTTGTATAGACTCTGCAGAAATGCTTACATTGTTATGAGCTTCAGGAGGAAAAAAAAAATGCAGTGATAATACAGGTCAGCACATTTTGCACCTGATACTGTTTAAAAACACCTCATGTGGACTAGAATAAGTCTGAAGTGTTTAAAATAACTGGCATGGGTGCAGAGCAATTACATACAGTGATGGAAACTCTAAGTGTGGAAAGACCTGGGTGTATTTTACGGTTTACTTAATTTTACCAAATTCACTGTTCTTTCCATATTCTGAATAAAGCCACTGAATTTTCATTCAGCTTTTATTTATACTATATTTTTAAAATGGTCATTGATTATGTGCATCTCTATGAATAAATGACTGGCCAAAAGAAAAATATGTGTCAATAACAAATACAGGTGACCAATATTCCTTTTAGGTATTGAAGCGGGAGAGAAAAATGAAGACAGCATTTTGGCTCATATAATTGTGCCTCTTGCTATAGAACCTTTAGGACTGAATCACAATAGGACCTGATTACCCCATAATTTCCTATATTTTGATTTTTTTTCTCTCTTTTAATATGAAAGAAACAATGATGCTGGTTTCTATCCAATTATTAATATTTACAGGGGCATTAAAATCTTCAGAAACACATATACTTCAACTCTGTTCCTGTTAATATTCCATAGGATTTCTTTGTGATGTTAACATGAAATGATATGGATAATATTTGTCTCACATTTTCTGCAATATGCAGGCAAGGAGCTGCGGCACCACTAGAACTGAACTGCCACAAAAACATTTAAGATACAATGTTACACTTTTGCCACAAATATATGATTATTTTAGTTTTTCTATCAAATGTCAATTAGTTTAGATAAAAGCAGAATTCAGAGCCATGCATCAAAATATTGATGAATCATTAACAACCTGCCTAAATAAGCCAGAAATAGTGCCTCATAATATAAGGGTGTTTCCATGTACATTTTTATATGTGTTGAATCATATTTAAATGATAAAAAGCATAAAATATGATGGCATAAAAAACCTCAAAAAAACTATTTGTGGAAGGTTTTGAAGGAAATAGGTAAAGATGAATTATTGCTGTCTCACATTTGTCATATTTGGATCTAAGCCTTTGAGTATATAACAAGATACAGAGATTTTGAGTTAGATATCTGAGTAAGTTAAAAATCCTAAAACTCAATTCAATTTGAAAATCATAAAGATAATAAATATTTTATATAGTTTTATATCTAGTGAAGAAATTGAATATGTTATTAAATAACTTTCCACAGGAAAACCTAATGCATTTATCTAGTGAATTATATAAAATATTCAGTGAAAAAAGTATGTGAATATTACACAGCTCTACCAAGATCAGAAAAAAAGAAGAAACACCTGATAACTACAGGTTAATCCCTCTCTAAATCATGTGTGCATAATTCCTAAAAAAAATATTTTGAACAATATATGTGAATAATAATGCACCATAAACACATTGGACTTAGTTCATAAATGGAAGAGCCCTTCGCAATTCAAAACATTATCAACATAATTTTATCATGGTGATTTAGTCAGAAAAAAAAAATATGTGAACAGAAAATTAAAAACCAATAAAAGCATTATATACATTCATTTCTCATTTCTATTAAAAAATACACGTTTACAGAAGAGAATTTCAATATCCTGAAAAGAATATTTGCAAGATCCAGCTAAAAAATTATACTAACATAAAAAAATTTAAAAAAAGCTTTGTCTCTGAACAAAGGCAAGAGGAAGGTCCTATTGTGATTCAGCCCTAAAAGTTCTATAGCAAGAAGCACAATCATATGAGCCAAAATGCTGTATTAATTTTTCTCTCCCACCTCAATGATTAAAAGGAATATTGGTCACCCGTATTTGTTATTGACAGATATTTTTCTTTTGGCCAGTCATTTATTCATAGAGATGCACACAATCAATGACCATTTTAAAAAATAATATAAATAAAAGTCGAATGAAAATTCAGTGGTTTTATTCAGAATATGGAAAGAACAGTTAATTTGGCAACAGGAAGCCTGTTTTTATTATTTCAACTAGACTTAATTTTAGAACTTATGGACAGTAAAATAAGGCAAAAATTGAAGTGTAAAATAAGGCAAAAATTGAAATGAAAAATAAAAATAATATTTATTCATATAATTTATAATACAATTTATGTAATCTATTTACATACCATTTTAATTATAAAATATGCTTATCAAATATTTCCATATAAGGCGGAGGTGCAAAAAATTAATTGAATGTGTATATACCATAAAAAATTAGAGAAAAATGGTATTGGCAGTGCATTGAGGAAAATCAACTATATGAATATTAAATGTAAACATGTTCTGCACTAAAGACTATAAAGCTTATTACTATACATTTGAAAAGACTTAAATAAATCAAGGACAGTATTATATCCCTGAAACCAATGATTCAATATTGCTAAGTATTAAATATGCTAAGATTGTTCAAAACATTCAGTACAATCAGAAATAAAATGACTCGGGTTATTTTTGTGGATATTGTCAAATGTATCTTAAAACACAAACAGCAAACAAAGCAAAGGCAGTAACTTAAAAGAAATAAAAATTTGGGTGATTGTTCTAAAGGCTGTCGTCACATGTATTGGAAAATAAATCAGGAAGACTTATTTTGAACTGAGGATGAGCAAGTAAAGCAATACAACAGATTAAAATTTGACTACTCTGACTAATCTGATTAGAAACAGACACATACATATATGAATATTTGATATCTGAAGGTACAGCCAAGCTGGTCTGTGAAATAAATAGTGCTGTGTCAATTACTCAAACACCCACACATATATAATTTTTGTATATATATTATAGGAGTGTGTGTCATACAGAATAGTTAAGACATATATGTGTACATAATAATTGAGATTGTGTAAAAATTTAAGCTAGTAACTGGAAAATAATATTTGCAAAATATATAACTAACAAAAAATTATAGTCAGAAAAATATATACATTTCTGCAAATAAATAAGCAAAGACAGAGAATTCCACAAACAATGGGCCAAGTGCTTGATGAAGCGCTTCCGTAAGAAGAATATCTACATTGGCAATCAATGTACGAGAAGATTTCCATTAATCATGAGGAAATGCAAGTAATAGTTACCATGGGAAAAAAATCAAAAGGAGAAAACACCACATACCTACCAGTTTGTCGAAGTGAATAGGACTGATTGTGGTTCATTTATTGCTGATGGAGGTAGAATGTGACAGGTAAAAATAAAAATTCGACATTATCTATTGTAAATACCCAGCACTAGAATTCCACTCAACTGTATGTAGTAAACATAAATGCATACTTGCGTTCATCAAGGACAGAAAAATGCATATAGCAGCATTATTTACATTTGCTTTAAAACCAGAAACAAGCCAAAGGCCCATCAATTATACAATGAAAAAATCAATTGTGATATATTTATAAACAGGGAACTATAAATCAATGTAAATGAGTGAACTGTTGCGACAAGCAACATCCTCAATGACTCCCATCAATATAAGTTTGGACTGTGGTATAGAAGACGTGCTCATGCACACTCACATGTACGCACACATACACTCACACACAAGTACATGAACATGCAATCTCACTTCTCCATCATCATATATTAACTACAACCAAAACACACACACACACACATACACACACACACTCTGTTCTATGCTGTTAACATAAGGATAAGTTAGGAGAAGGACAGACATTTTGAAGTACTGTTTCATGACCTGTGTCAGAGTTATTTAAGTGTCCAAGTTTCACTATGTAAAAATTAATTGAACTCTACACTTATAATGTGTGTATTTTATACATATGCCACATCTTTAGTTAAAAATATGTTTAAATAATGGCATATGGAAGAATTATACATTTTTCATGGGTACTTCTTTCAATTTAGAATGATTTTATAAATTCCCAATAGATAAAGATATAGATTACCAAGAATATCTGCACACTTGGAAGGAAATGTCGTTAGGACAGAATGCATCTTGGAATATCTGTGGTTTGTCTAATGGAGTTTGTGTGAAATCTTTTTCACACTGACAAGCCATTCAGATAGTCTTTAAAATTCAATTTGAGCTGGAAATTTCCAAAGCAAATCTTAAAATATGAAATTGTCATTTGATGTTAATATTTTTCTTATGTTAATAATATAAGATTAAAAACATGCATGAAAGTGCATGAAATGACAGCACTGTTCATGCAGACTTATCAGGTATCAGTATTTTATAATAGCTATCATAAATGTCTTTTTTTATTCAGAAATAAAAATAGAAGATACCAAAGCCTTGTGCCACAACCCTTCTCTTTGTTTCTACAAAAATTTTAAAAATTATATCTATAAATACATATATATATATAAAATATATATCAGTGTTCTAAAATGGGTATTTATCTTCCTTTGCTAACTCAGCATTCATTTCTGGAGTTGTTCCTTTTGATTTATGTATCTCTCATTATTCTATTGTATAATAAATCATAGTGTATTAGTACATTCCCTTACTAATGGACAGTTAGTTTATTTTCACTTTTTAAATCTAGAGCTATGTGTCACATATACAACTTCAAAAATCATCAGATACCTAAGAAAAGTGATGGGTAATGCTGGGAAAGGAGAAAAATCCTTTGATCTTTTAAAATATCAAATAATATATTTATATATACATACATATGTATATATGTCACCTAAATTGTAGATATCAGAAATCAGAATTCTATGATATGAATATTTAGTATATTTTAATCATGATAAATTATACTTCCTTCTACCTTATGATAATGGATTTTAAGATCTATGCCGTTAAACTCTATATTTACCCTTTAATTCATATCTTGCTTATCTTACATGTATCTGAGAATACATTGGGCCTACTAAATCTTTACTATCATTCACAATCTTACGTTTTAAGATAATTTTTCAATAAAATAAAAATTCTTCATTGCACCTAGAAAGGAGCAGGGTTTTGAAAGCTATCAATGATTACTCTACTACCTAGTATAATAATATAGTATAGTCAAAATTAAAATACTTGAATGAAAACTGTAAAATTAATAGTTTTGCTTTCATTGTTTTTATTCCAGTGTCTATTTTAGAGTGTTTTTACTCTAACTGTGTTTTTATTCAAAACCAAATGAGGTTTAGATAATTCCATTGATACATCACATATGAAATTTCTTGTTAAATTGGAGATAGCATATTTTACTTAAAAATCCAAATTATAAAATAAAGAGGGATTTTAAGTAAAGTGTAACATTTTGTTTCAATTTTGTTTTTATTTAAAGGCCTGCTATAATTCTGTGAGAGAACTATAAAAGTCTACTCAGAAACATTATCGTGTAAAGTGGACAGAGAAGGACAATGAGATATTTAATTTACCACGGCAAAGCCATTGCTGTGAAGAATGGATAATATATGTCAATGGTAATATATGAAGAAATAACACAGGTGAATAGCAGAGGCAATAAATCTGTTTTTACCACAGGACTTGTCTTACACTTTTCTCTTAGTAATAAATAAAACAATTTTCGACCACATGGAACTGGCTTGAAATCCTCTTGTTTATGGCAGTACATATTGGTTATGATTCAAAAAATATAGCTCATTTCCAAAAACCTGCAACAAAGAGATACTTTCTCAGGTGAGTGTTTAGATCATTATTCGTTACAAAGTGTCAGTTTTGTCTTTATTGATCGTCATTATGGTAAGAAAGTATGTGATCTTGTCTCCATTCTATTAAAACAACATTGTAGAGGTTAGCACTGAGTCTTTCCAGCCATATGCATCCGTTCATTTCCCTCTCCAGCTTGAATGTTTCTGTGTGTTACAAAATAAGAAAACAAAAATGACACAATAATCTATTTTGTCTGGTTTTGCTCTTTATTGGTAGAAATTGAGAAATGAGGAGTTGGAGCAAGAAATTGCTTCTGATCTGTTTTAGATACAGGTGAAACTCTCTCTCTCTCCCCATCCCTCCCAATCTTTCTCTGTCTCCCTCCCTGACCCCATTCTTGTTTCTTCCCCTTACAAATAATTAACTGCTCAGGTCATGTTGAACCAAAACATAGCGTTTGTAGCCCCTGTGTGCTTACTTTAAGTATATGTTACTGAAAAATGTGGAGTGAGCACTTTCCATTCATTCTCCTGAGAAACACGATACTATACCCCAAATGCTTTTCTTTATTATTTTAATTTTTATCCTCTTTATTTACATTTCTAACATCAGTTAACAGGGTCTTGTAGTTTTCTGCTGTTCGTAAAATCTCCTTGCTCAAAACTCAGATGCAGAATACTATTTTTACTAAAGTAAATACATTTACGACAATGCTATTGTATCTGGTTTATTTCAAAGTCAAGTTCTAATATAGGTAAACAAATATACTAATAAAGAAATCATGCTGGTCTGATGAAATGTATAA
The DNA here is from genome assembly GCF_000951035.1 of Colobus angolensis palliatus. Taxonomy (NCBI): domain Eukaryota; kingdom Metazoa; phylum Chordata; class Mammalia; order Primates; family Cercopithecidae; genus Colobus; species Colobus angolensis. Next base: position 1,543,597 of record NW_012113919.1, read on the forward strand.
TCTAGGAGAAATAAAGATAAAATAAACATTTTTAAAAAATAATTCTATTTCATCAAGCAAAAATACAACTCAGAAGAATAATGTATATTAGCATTCATTTAGTATTGTTCAATTAAATTCTGATATATATAAAGTGAATTATTACTAATATCTAGCTTACTTTAAATAATTAGTGACTATGCACACTTGGATCTCTATATGTAATGTACTCTCGGCATCTTCACAAACACAGTCAATTTTAATATGAAAGTAAAACTTATTTTACTGAACCATGATTACTCCTTCCAAATTCATATTCCTAAACACATACAGTTTCTTAATGTAATTAAGTTTTTAACTAAAAAAAGGGAAATGCATTATTGAGGCGATAGGATTACTGGGTGGCTATAAACACATCCACTGCACAGCTGGCATTTATCTTCTACAATGAGCAATGACAATTTTCATTTTTAATCATCAGTATGGACTAATCCTGATGATTTTTTTTAACATTTTCAAATAGGGCTGCATATAGCTTAAAATTAATATATACACGTGTACTTATATAATATTCTTATTTATTAATGGACTTCCTACATAGCTCATATTGACATTAGATTTAAATGAAATTCTACAAGGGTTTTCTATAGGTAAGTCATACATTAGACTTCCATATTACTTATGATTATTAAAATATTTGTTTCTGTTTTTAAGACTTCAATGCAATTGTGTTGGTCATTTATTTTCTGTGTTTTTATTTTGAAATTGTTCTTTGATGCATTGTCCTATTAAATTTTTAAGGTATGTTACCAAAACAATATTTTTAATGAAATTTAGCCTACTGCTTTCCAGGTGAACTCTTGTTTAAAGTATTAATTCACCAGAAATTACTTATATTCAGAAAATGAACTAAAAAAAATATGCCATATTCAAGAAAATCAAACAAAAGATACATGATGTTTGCAGCATATACAACTCCATATCCTTCTCAAATAGTAAAGAGAATAGTAAATAGAATAGGTAGTAAGTAGAGTAGGAATTGTGGGATATAGAACTCTCAGTCACTCAATCGACTTTATTTTTTAGTAATACAAGATTTGAATTATTCAAGCTGAAGCCATTAAATATTCATAGTGCTTCATATTATAAAGTTATTGATTAATGTCTTTGGTAAAGAACACTATTATTTCTGATTACATCAAGGTCATCCTGAGGAACAGGACCAAGGCACAAAGTTTTATATATGAAATATGAGAACTGAATACATAATTCATATTTAACAGATAGCATAAAGGTTAACCCCTTGGAGAATCTGAAGCTAATACCCATGTTCTTCTGACAATTCTTTATATTGGTAATTTGGAAAATGCCAGTGTTTTATTACTACCTATTCTTGTATTATGACATGAATTAATACATACCTGCCTCACTATTCCTGTGGGCAAAAAAAGACTTTGAATTATGTGCCAGAGAGAGATTTTACAAAACTAAATGAGGCAAAATACTTTTCCTCTGTATACTCATTAGAAATATGCTGAGTAGTTCCTTTCAGTTCAGTTTCAGTAGTTCAGTTCAGTTCCTTTCACGTTCTGATAAAATATAATCAGTTTAACAACATAACAGATATCTGTTAAACTTTTAATGTCCACTGTTAGAGTGAATATGATATTTGAGACCAATTCACATTTTGGAATAATGTACGTATTAAGCATAAGTGAAGAATTTAAACATTAACTTGATTTAGAACTGGACTTCGGGTTTTAAAAAGTTGAAAAACTGAATTCCAACAAATTTAAATAGCTTGTTTAGGGTTTCCACGGGCAAATGGTTTGGTACAATGGAAGAAGAATTTCTTTCATCTAAAAGTGAGTTTTATTCTGGCTCTGCCACATATTGACCGTTTCATACAAATGTAACTTAAACTGCAGGTGTCATGAGTTTTCACACATTTGCAAACGAAAACAGTGTTGATTACATAGGAAGTGTTGAGAAAATGCAGTTATGCCAAGTACAAGTATTTGGCACATGATCTCACTGTATGAATATTAGCAATTCTTTTTGTGGAGAGAATTTCTCTTATTTTTCTTTCAACTTTATTGCCATATAACATTTAGGTCAATAAATCTGACAATTAGACTGTGAGTAATTTTCTCCCAAATCCATATCTTGTTTTCTTTATCCATAGTAGCATTTTAAAACAACAGAAGGGAACTCTGATTACAGTAGGTTGGGAACCATTTTCTCCCTTCGGTCATGTTTTCATTGAAATTCCTATATTGTTTAATATTAGGACTTAGTTTGAATATAAAATCAACAAGGTTTCTCAATACAAATATCATGGAATCATTTTTCTGTCATGTCACAGAACTTATTAACCGTATATTCAAAATACAGCTCAATTCTGATTATTTTTGCTACTTTCACCGCTAGCATCCTGGTGCCAATCACCATCATTTTATTGCCTAGTTTATTGAAATGGCCAGCAAACAGGTGTTTCTGATTCTGCACGAGGCACCCTTCAGTACATCCTCAAAAGAGCAACTTGTATACTCACTTTAAAACATATATCAGGTTACTACCTTTTTCTGTGTAAAACTCTGATCTCTCATTCATTGTAAAAGTCAGAATTTGCACAATGCTTTATAGGTGCTGCACCACATGGAACCCCCAATTCTTCTATGGACTTCCCTCTTTCCACTATGTAATTTTCTCACTCAGCTTCACATGCAGTAGTTTCTTTGTTATTACTAAACATGCAACAGATATGATTTGTTCTATATCTTCCTCATGTCTTTGGTCAGATGCCATCATCTCAGTGAGGCTTTCCATAGCAACTTTATTCAAATTCCAAACAATCTGTCCCCTTAGACATACTCCATTCTTAATTTTTTGCCATTGCACTTACTGCAGTCTAACACACTCTACATGTTACATTTTTTACTTACTGTTTATTGTATACTCCCTAGAATATTAGTTCCCCAAGGACAGAGATTTCTATAAGCTTTTTCAAAGATGTATCCCCAAAGTCTAGAATGCTACCTGGCAACAAATACTTGTTATAGATAATGAATTAGAAGTGGGTAGATTCACACGTCAGAGAGACAGCATAGTATATATAATGATTTTTTAAAGCATTAACTTTAGAGTCATAGATATTAGGATTTGTATCCTGTCTTCACCATTTACAATTATGCTACCCTCAACAAGTTGTTTAATCCCTCAATTCCTCAGTTTCCCCATAACTCACATATTGGAAAAATTGTCTAACTCAGAACTCTTCCAAGAGTAATATTGAGACAATGTTTCAACAATGTTTAGCACATTGTTGGATATTAATACATTATTTCTATTAAATGTAAGAAATTTTATAGACTTTTGCTAGAAATAGTGAGGATGGAATAGAAATGAAGGTCATAAAACATGATTGGAATAAATGTCGGAAAATGTGGATGGTATGCTTAGCACACTCTCTAACCTAAGGAGTGAAATCTTTGTCATATGACTTTATTTTTCTTCTGGAAACTAGCAGAATTTAGTAACACATTTTTCTTGACCTGAGGATTTACCCTTACCACAAAATTATTTTGGAACTTGAGTATATACAATAGCTTTTTACCATGTATTTTATCTTCTACCAGTTCCTCTCCAATTTATTATGGACAGTAGCCAAACTAATTTGTTAAGACCAAACAAAACAAAACAGGAAAACAGCTATTACCTCATTCAAAGCATCTACATTTTCAATGCAATCAAAATTAAATGCAATCGAAATTAAATGCACAATTCTATTTTTGATGACTTTGGTCCCTGCTTGTCTGCTATGAAGAAATATCTGAGACTGGATATTATAAAAATGTGTAATTGACTCACAATTCTGCAGGCTGTCCAGGAAGCACAGTAGCATCTGCTTCTGGAGAGGCCTCAGGGAGATTTACTCATGACAGAAGGCAAAGCAGGAGCAGGCACTTCACATGGTGAAAGCAGGAGAAAGAGAGAGAGTGTTGGGGTAGGTGCACTCTCCTAGAGACAGTACCAGGCAACAAAGGATTCCATCCCGTGACCCAAACACTTCCCACCAGGCCCCACCTTCAGCACTGGGGATCATGTTTCCACATGAGATTTGAGTGAGACATCCAAACTATATCATCTGCGCCCCTCATCCAATACCAGGTGAGCCATAGCTCACTTTTGTCTAGCAACATAGATTGAATTCAACATTTCCTGTGTGATTTCTTGGTTGAGGTCTTTGCAGACGGTGTTTCTTTGTCCTGAAACTTTCTTCATCTGCTCTTTCAAAATGACTGATTCCACATCCTCGAAGTCTATGCTTATATATTGCTTTTCAGAGGAATCCTTTCTGAACTGGGCATTCTGCCTTCAACCAACTATTTTCTATTATAGTTTCCTGTTTGTGTGTTGATAGTCCTTTTCAACATTTGACTACTCATTTACCTTATGGGGTTGTTCGAAATTATCTCCTCTTCACTAGATTCTATAGAAACATAGCCATGCCTGTCCTCTTTATTGTTTCTCTACTGACTTGCTGCAATGAATATTCTCAGTAAACATGGAAATTAATCTTTTATTCACACATCCTATCTTGGTGCCTGCTTAGAAAAGTCCATACTGTGATGCCTAATGACCTACACTGGGCTTTCTAGCAAAGAGTGACTTTCTTTATCCTATGTATAATAATGATCCATCAACTTAAACATATAGTTATATTTCAAGCTGATGGTTGTCTTGAAACTAATGTCCAGGGTGTAGTTATTTAAAAAAGCAAAATTATTTTCTTGATTTCTGCCATACATTTGTACTCTCTGTTTTCTTTCTTTTTTTTTCCTTTTTGAGACGGAGTCTCACTCTGTCGCCCAGGCTGTGGCACCATTCTAGCGCACTCTGCAACCTCCACCTCCTGGGTTCAAGAAATTCTCCTGCCTCAGCCTCCTGAGTAGCTGGGATTACAGGTGTATGCCACCATGCCCGGCTGATTTTTGTATTTTTAGAGGAGATGGGAGTTCACCATGTTGCTCATGCTGGTCTTGAACTCCTGACGCCTAGTGATCCACCTGCCTTGGCCTCCCAAACTGCTGGGATTACAGACTTGAGCCACTGCACTCGGCCTACTCTTTCATTTCTGTTTTGTCTTTCCTTTCTCAAGAAATAAAACAAAACAAAGCTAAAACAGTTTGAAAGGCTTTATAGTATTCATCCATACAAAAGAACGAGATAATGTCCTTTGCAGGAATATGGATGGAGCCGGAGACCATTATCCTTAGCAAACACACACAGAAACAGAAAACCAAATGCAGCATGTTCTCATTGATAAATGTGAGCCAAATTACGAGAACACATGGACTCATAGAGGAGAACACCACACACTTGGACCTACCTGAGAGTAGAAGATGGGAAAAGGGAGAGGTTCAGGAAAAGTAGCTAATGGGGATTAGGCTTGATACCTGGGTGACAACATAACCTGTATGACAAATCCCCATGACACGAGTTGACCTATGTAACAAACCTGCACGTGTACTCCTGAATTTAAAATAAAAGCTAACAAAAGACCAGGCGCAGTGTCTCATGCCTGTAATCCCAGCACTTTAGGAGGCTGAGACAGGTGGATCTCCTGAGGTCAGGAGTTCAAGACCAGCCTGACCTACTGAATAGAAAAAATTAGCTAGATGTGGTGGCGTGCGCCTGTAATCCCAACTCCTCTGGAGGCCAGGGTAGGAGAATTGCTTGAAGCCAGAAGGTGGAGGTTGCAGTGAGCTGAGATTGTGGCACTGCACTCCAGCCTGGGCAAAAAGAACGAAGCTCTGTCTCAAACAAACAAACAAACAAAAGTTAACAAAAAGGACATCTCTAGTTCTAAGGCACCAACATAGAGGTGACCAAAATACTCTAAGAAGCACTGGGAAACATCGAGGGAATGGCTCAAACATCGGAGCTAAGGCCTAATTTCCCAACATTCATTATTTCTGTGGTATTCTACATATTAGAGACATATAGATTCCTCACCTAATCGTTGTTTTTTATTTCATTTTAATGCATATAAAAGTCACAATAACAACAACAACAAAAAATCCTCATATATCAGCGGCTCAGCTGGAATTAAATGTCTCAATCAATTGGAAGCCTCTGTGAAGTTGTATCAAATTCCTTTCTCTCTTCATAGAGGAAATAATGACTCCTAAAATGTAGTAATGAACAAATAGCTCTAATTGTTTAAAATTTAAGTACATGTGCAAGTCTCCACAGACACAATTTAATCATGATCATATATTTTTAGAAGTTAAAAACGTGTCTATCATCAGGGCACAGTGGCTCGTGCCTGTAATCCCAGCACTTTGGGAGGTCAAAAGCAGGTGGATAATCTGAAGTCAGGAGTTCGAGAACACCTTGGCCAACATGGTGAAACCCTGTCTCTACTAAAAAAACAAAAGTTAGCCAGGCGTGGCGGAGGGCGCCTGTAATCCGAGCTACTCAGGAGGCTGAGGCAGGAGAATTGCTTGAACCTGGGAGGTGCAGGTTGCAGTGAGCAAAGATCACGCCACTGCACTCCAGCCTGGTGACAGCGAAAACTCAACTAATAAACAAAAACAAAAAGTGTCTATCTACCTTCTGCTTTATTTTTTTTATAAGACATTGATGATGTCCATCTTTGTTGATGCATATAAGTCTTATCAATTATTTTAAATGCTGTTTAGCATTGTACTATAGAAAAATATCAAAACATAGCTCCCTTTTCTTCATTATATTGCTGTTTAGTTTTTTTCTCACCTTTTGCTATTTCAACAAAAAGCTGCTATGAATGTATGTGTATCTGTGTATATACATCTATATATATAAATGTGTGTATATATAAATGTATATATATACACATATATATGTCAGAGTTTCTCTAGGATGTAAACCCAATAATATAATTTAAAAATCATAGAGTATATTGGATCTTACATCACTGCAAATCCTCTCAGCATTACCTCTTGTTCCAGTAAGAGCCTTTATTATCATTTTTATGCAGACTTTGGTCAGCTTCATAAAGATGGAAGTGATACTATGTGGCTTCAGACTAGAGCAAGACCTCACTTTCTGCTGTGGAATTTCTCAGACAATGTTGTGTGGATTGTTGTAAGCATTTTGCTTGGTACTGATAAACGCACTGTCTAGACACATTGAGAAGTTAGCAACCATAGGACTATGCTTAAAAAATGGAATTCCTAGAGCCAATAGATACATATTTCCCCTGTTGTTTCCCTTCAGTGAATGGTCATATAATATTCCATCACTTAACGTAATAATGTGTTCTAGGTTTTACTCTCTCTCCCTATAGCACCCTTCCTGTTTCTTATTCTTACTCCACAATATGCTCCCAAATTACACACACAGTCTCTTCTTCAGGTGTTGGGGATTGGGAGTTATTACAAGATGACATGGTGTATGCATTTATTTCTTTGTCTACATTGGTTGTACTGATTTACAGTCTCACCAGCAGTTCATAAAATCCTTCCTTGCAGCTAAGATATGGGCACAAGCCTAAAATTTATATCTTTAGCTGATATCTCATTCCTGAAAACTCATCTAATTTGCAACTGTCTTGAATGTCAAATAGGCATCTCAACCTTTGTAAGTAAAACAGAATTCTTGATCTGTATCCTGCCAATCCTGCTTCTATCCCAGTAATTTTTCATTCAGTAATTTGAGCCATTATTAATCTATTTTCTAAAGCTTCAAAACATGGAGTCATTACTGGCTGTTTTATATACACCATTCCAAGCCATTAGAAAGTCAATTTCATTTAACCTGAAAATGTATTGCAAATCTGACAATTATCTCTTACATGAACTACTAAAATAGGTTCTCAGCAGCATCTGTGTGCTGCCATTATCCATCCTTCCTCCAATCTCTTCCCCACCAGGCAATGGAGGTCACCTATTGCAATATAATCCATTTCACATTAGTTTCATTTTTCTAGCTGAAAATATCAAAAGTATTTCATTTACTTGCCTAATAAAAGCTAAAGATATAATCTGGCTCAGAACTATAGACTGGCTTCTCCACCTACCACTATCCTTTGCCTTGATTACTCTGTTCTATATCATCATCTTGCATACTCTTAGCACACGACTTTTATACTCAGTGCTCCATCTGTTATAAACATACTGATAAATGATATTTCCTCTTTAGCAGTGATTTCCTGATCAAATAATCAATATTTTGGTATCATATAACTTCATTGGATTATTAGTAATGATTGCTAACCTGCTATCATATAATACACATTTAATTTATTTTCTCATTGTTTATTGTCTAAACTGCTAGGTAGAATAAGAGTACTTTATCTATTCTTATCACAAATGTAGGACAATAGCTAGCACAAGGTTAGCAATTTACATGGTATTCAATTAATGGTTGTTTGACAATTGATTAAAAACTCTAGAACCTTAGGTTGTATTCTTATCATGACAATAAAGAATGCTAGGGATGCCAACTGCATAGTAAGTTTAACCAAGTTATCCTGTATGGGGAGCCACAGTTACTTAAAATGTCTGACAATCCACAGTCCCGATGATGATGTGGAATATCACCCTGCTAATCAATGCAAACAATTTATTTAATAGTCATAGTGCTAAAGATGTGTATGTCCTCCAAATGAGCAATTGCACTCTTAGTTATGCATGTATATGACTATGTATATAGGTATAGTCATGATAAAACTACTAATTATTACAATTTTTTGGGAAAAGCATAACTATTAAAAATGAAATTGGTAACTTAAGACTACTCACTTAATATATCAACAAAAATGAATGAACTATGCAGAAACGTGGATGAATTTCAAAAATGAAATGTTGAGAAAGAAAATTTGCACTGTTTTCAAGTCTAATAACCAACAGAACTAAATGGTATTTCTACAGAGACAAATTAAAAAATAAAATTATAAAAAATGCAAGAAAAAATTATCAGAAAAGTCGGGATAGGAGTTACATTAAAAGATGCCATGGTCTTATACAAAGAAAACCCTAAAGACTCCAAAAGACTCCTACACTTGACAAATGACTGCAGTAAAGTTTCAGAATACAAATTCAGTGTACAAAAGTCAGTAGTATTTCTATACACTAATAATATTCAAGCTGAGAACAAAATCAAGAACTCAATCTCATTTACAATAGCCTCACGCACAAACACACACACACACACACACACACACACACACACACACACATACACACAAAACTGAAAAATACATTTAACCAAGGAGGTAAAATATTTCTACAACAAGAACTACAAAACATGGATGGAAGAAACCTGAAATAAGACAAACTAATGGAAAAACATCCCATGTTCATGAATTTAAAAAAATCATGAAAATGACCATAGTGTCCAAACCAATCTAAAGATTCAATGCAATTTCTATCAAACTACCAATGTCATTTTTCACAGAATTAGAAAACAACAATCCCGAAGTTGATATGAAATCCTAAAATTGAAAAAATGCCCTGGATAGCCAAAGCCATGCTAAGCAAAAAGAACAAAGCGGGAGTCAGCACATCACTCCACTTCAAATTATACTGAAAACCTATAGTAACAAGAACAGCATTATATTAATACAAAAACAGATACATAGTTTAATAAAATTGAATAGAGAACCAAGAAATAAAGCCACATACCTACAACCAACTGATCTTCAACAAAGTATGTACAAATAACCAATATGAAAGGGATACCTTTTTCAATAAATTGTGCTAGGAAAATTGGATATCCATATACACAATAAAACTGGATTCCTATATCTCACCATATATAAAAATTAAGTCGATTGATTAAATACTTAAATGTAAAAACTGAATCTATAAAATTCCTAGAAGAAAACCTAGAAAAACTTTGCTGAATATCAGCCTTGACAAAGAATTTATGACTAAGTCCTCAGAAGCAAATGAAACAAAAATAATAATAGACAAATGGGACCTAAGTAAACTAAAAATCTTCTGCACAGCAAAAGAAATAATCAACAGAGTAAACATATCACCTGCACAACAGGAGAAAATATTCACAAATTATGCATCTAATATCCAGAATCTACACGGAACTCAACTCAAAATAAATAAATAAATAAATAAATAAACACATTATGTCATTACAAAGTAGTCAAAGGACATAAATAGACTTTCACCAAAGGAAAACATGCAAGTTGCCCACAAACATTAAAAAATACTCAAGATCTCTAATGATCATAGAAATGGAAATCAATATTGAAGTACGTATTAGTCTGTTCTCATGCTGCTATGAAGAAATACCTGAGACTGGGTAATTTATAAGGAAAACAGGTTTAATGGACTAACAGTTCCATAGGGCTGGGGAACATTCAGGAACTTACAATCAGGGTGGAAGGGGAAGCAATCATGTCCTTCTTCACATGGCAGCAGGAAGGAGAAGAATGAGAGCAGAGAAAAGGTGGAATCCCCTTATAAAATCATGAGCTCTTGTGAGAACTCATTCACTATCACGAGAACAGCATGAAGGGTAACCACTTTCATAATTCAATTACCTCCCACCAGGTCCCTCCCATGACACATGGGGATTATGAGAACTACAATTCAAAATGAGATTTGAGTGGGGACACAGTCAAACCACATCAAAATTATTCATTTGATATGGTCTTCCCTATCTTCTCTCATTTAGGGTAACATTATTTCCTTGAATCAAAAGTGTATCCCTGTAGAATTTGAGTTCATCTTGACGTCTTTGAAACATGGATTTTCAATTTGCAAATGTCATTTGTTGAATTATGGAGCTATATTCCTTGAAATGCTTTTAAGAATGATGTTTTCATGAAAATAAAAGAGGGACTTGAATCCTAATATTTAGGAAGATTTCTCAACATCATCAAATACAATTATGAATTATTACAGATACTATTGTGGTAGTTTGGATTTTTATTGCGGTTAAATTTTAGAAATCACAAAATATTCATAAATCTACATTTTAATATTTTATAATTCAAATGAATTTTAAGTAATTATTTTGAAATTCTATAAATAAAAATGTCACCTATACTATACAAGGATTCACTCACTTTTCTCTACATTCTCATCAATACCTGATATGTTGTGACTTTTAAAAAATAGCCATTCTGCCTAGTGTAAGGTGGTATTTCAATGTGGTTTTAATTTTTATTTCTCTGATAATGAAATTGAGCATTATTTCATATGTTTGCTGTCCACTTGTATGTCTTCTTTTGAGAAAAGTCTTTTTATGTACTTTGTCCACTTTTTAATGGGATTATTTATTTTGTTGTTGTTGAGTTCTTTGAATTTCTTGTCAATTCTGGATATTAGTACTTAGTTGGATGCATAGTTTGCAAATATTTTCTCACATTCTTCAGCTTATCTGATTTCTCAGTTATTTCTTTTGCTGTGCAGAAGCTTTTTTGTTTAATTAAGTTTCATTTGTCTACTTTTGTTTTTGTTAAATTTGATTTTGAGGTCTTAGTCACAAATTTTTTGCCAAGGTCATTGTCTGGAAGAGTTTTTCCAGACTTTCTATGAGTATTTTTAAAGCTTCAGGTATTATATTTATGTCTTTAATTCATCCTGAGTTAATTTTGTGGATGGAAAGAGGTAGTGGCCCAGTTTTATTCCTCTGCATGTGGCTTTCCAATTTCCCCTGCACTATTTATTGAAGAGAATATCCTTTTCCCAGTGTATTTTTTTTCAATTTTGTTAAATATCCATTGACTGTAGGTAGGTCCCTTTATAAATATCCACTAATAAAGTGACAAAGTGCCTTTGTATTTTGGGTATATACTCAAAAGAAAAAATATCATTATACCAAAAAATATGTTTGCACTCGTATATTTATAGCAGCAATATTCACAATACCAAAGATATTTACTCAATATGTGTACATCAACAGATAACTGGATAAAGAAAATGTGATACATATATATATGTACACATACATGCACAATGAATACTACGCAGCTATAAAAAAATAAAATTATTTCACTTGCAGCAATATGGAAGGATAATTTTACACTTATGTCTTTGTCTATTTTGTACTGCTGTAACAAAATACCTGAGACTGGGTAATTTAGAAAAAATAGAAAATTATTTTCTGATAGTTCTTTAGGCAAGGAAGTGAACGATCAAGATACCAGCATATAACGAAGGCCTTCTGTTGCACCCTCAGATAGCATTAATTTAAAGGACAAGAGAAAGTCAGAACTCTATTTGAGAGAGCTGTTGTAATGTTACAGCATGATGCTTTTTGTAAAATACAGATTTTAGTGTTTTTATGAAAAATGTGGATATGAAAATCTCTACCATTTGTGTCATGTTATAATAATTAAGTATAAAACTGCATTATTCAGAATACATAACAATAAACATTAATATTAAAAGTTTTAAAATGTATGATTTTTCCTTTGCATACATTGTTTCAACTGATCATAACAACCAGGGTCAGGTATTTCTACTGTTATCATTAGAAATCAAAGAAAACTGGCCGGGCGCGGTGGCTCAAGCCTGTAATCCCAGCACTTTGGGAGGCCGAGACGGGAGGATCACGAGGTCTGGAGATCGAGACCATCCTGGCTAACACGGTGTAACCCCGTCTCTACTAAAAAATACAAAAAACTAGCCGGGCCAGGTGGTGGCGCCTGTAGTCCCAACTACTCCGGAGGCTGAGGCAGGAGAATGGCGTGAACCCGGGAGGCGGAGCTTGCAGTGAGCTGAGATCTGGCCACAGCACTCCAGCCTGGGTGACAGAGCGAAACTCTGTCTCAAAAAGAAAAAAAGAAATAAAAGAAAACTAACATATTGGTTGGTTTAAAAAAATTGTAAAAATTGTAAGCATACATATAAATATTAACTTGGAAGTCATCTTGCAAGTATTAGAATCAAATTTCATTTTCAAATCGTGATGAATCTAACATGATACCTAAGTTTGTATATTGAAAAATGTGTATACACTTGCACACACTTTTAATTTAGATTTTTCTCATTCTGAGTGATAAAGCAGCAAAATGTAAAAAGATTACACTATAATTATGTTTAAAACCTTACTTGTACTTTGAAATAAATTACAGGTTGAGTCATGATAACAGGACAAAATATACTTAGCTGCTGAATATAAACAAAGTATACAGAAGTATAAATCTTGCAAGCACAAAAGTGTTAAAAACAGCAAGATCTAGAGGCTCAAGTACAAGAGAGATATATTATAGCAAGAGCAGTAATCTCAAAAATTTATATCCCAAATGTGCAGACTTGATCTTATTTTCAGTCAGTGTGTTCTGTATGGAAGATGAACATGCTCCTGACAATGGAGTGTGATTTAGAAAACTATATCCTGCACAGAGGGATATAAAATGTGATTATATACTGCAGTTCTGTGCAAAATTTTAAACAGAATTTAATCAATCACTTTGAAACCTAGATATATTTGTGGAACAATGACATCACTTTGAAATAATGTGTAGTTTGTAAATGCACAAAATTAATAATGTCTTTTGTGTAAATGGATTACTTTGGAAAGAAACTCATAAGAACTACATTATCAGAAGAAACATTCTTTGAAAATGTGTGTGCTACAAGGCAATTTGCCATTTCATTTTAATGGAATGTTCCATGCTGAAAATGTCTAACTGCTCAGAAGTGGAATAGGAGTGTAAATTTATTATCTGAGAAAAGAAAATTAATTGGCACAGGCCAAAAATGTAATAGAATTAGACCCATGTGCCTTAGTGAGAAAGTAGGAACTCTATCTGGACTCTATGGAGTGATAAAATTATTAGCCAAAAAAAAAAAAAAAAAGAAATATGTCTTTTTTGCACAAAGCTCAGGATTTCTCAAAGGAATATTATATAAAACAATGAAGTCTTTATCTCCAAGACAGTCCAGTCTTAGAACACAATGGAATATGCCATTTGAAATGAAAAACAAATTTTGTTTTTGATTGTTTGGTTATGTTTGGTGTTAAGTATTTAACATTCATAAAGAGAATTAGCACTTAATGAGATAAAGTTTAAAAAAATATAGAGATTAGAACAAGGTAAAAAAAATCATTCAGTCTTGAAAATCTGTTATTTAATAGATCATGTTTTGAGAACTGGGAGTACAGATATTATGTGTATTTTAAATAGAAAATTTGAAATGTACAATAAATCATTTTTAAATATAATCACTCTGCTATAAAGTCAATCTCTATAACTCAATCTTTGTGTCTAACCTGAAACTGTACCTTGTGAACAACATCTCCCCATTGCCTATCCCTTGCCTCCAGCATTGAGTAACTAGAATGCTACTCTCTACTTTTATGAGTTTGCCTTTCTTAGTTTGCTGAAAAGTCTATTTTCAATGTTCTCACCACAAAAAGATAAATATGAAACATAAGAGATGTGTTAAGCAGCTTGATTTAATCATTCCACAATATAAATATATATGAAAACATCACACGGTACTCCTCAAAACAATTATTATTTATTTAAAACATTTAAAAAAGAAAAAAAAATGAGACAAATATCAAGAAATTTTATATATAAGCTAGATAATTTTCTATAGCTGCATATGATGTGAAATAATTTCTGTTCGAAAAGGCAGGAAAAAGTATGTGGGAAAACCATAGTGCAGTAATAAATTTGTCATGTTTAGTAAACAAAATATAGTTCAATGTGACTGAAGCATAATAAGAGTCAGAAGAGTGTGGTGTGCATTGTAGTATAGAGGAGTGTCTTAGTTTGGACTGTTATACAAAATACCATAGATTGAGTGGCTTATAAATGATAAAAAAAAAAAAAATGTTTCTCAACTGTTCTAGGGGTTAGAAGTCCAAAGTCAGGATTCCAGAATGTTCTGGTTTTGAGGAGTTCCCTTTTGCAGGTTGCAGACTGTTGGGTTTTTGCATAAGCACATGGGGAAAGAAGTGAGAGCTCCCTTAGGTCTCTTTTGTAAGAAAACTAAGCCTATTCATGAGACTTCTACTATCATGAACTAATTACCTCCTGAAGGCCCCACATACTAATATCATTACACTGACAGTTAAGATTTCAATATATAAATTTTGAGGGTGTGCTTTAAAAATTCCGTTCATAACATTCTGTCCTAGGTTCCCCAAAATTCATGTCTTCACATGCAAAAGGCGGTCATTCCATTCCAATAACTCATTCCAGCTTCAAGTCCAGTTTAAAGTCCAAGGTCTTATTTAAATATGACCTAAATCAGATGTAGAGGAGATTCAAGGTGCAGCTCATTCTCGCAAAATTTATCTTCATCTGTGAACCCGTGGAATCAAACAATATGAACTTTCAAAATACAATGGTAAGACAGGCTTAGGATAAACATTCCCATTCCGAAAGGAACCAACATTAGAAAAAAAAAATAGATAAACAAATGCTGGATCTCAAGTAAATCTAAAACCTAACAGGGCAAACTCCATCAAACCCTAAGGCTCAAGAAGCATCTTCTTTGGCTTGATGACTCACCTTCCAGACAGTCCCCGACAGCTCGGCGAGGCACTGCTCGCTGCTGACTTTATGCATTGGACCCACTCATGGCACAATTTTTTGTCAGGGCTGAGGTCACTCACCCAGGGCTTCCCTGGGTGGCCCTCCCCCACAGCTCCTCTGAGCATCATTTCAGTCCTTTGAAATCAAAATGGAGGCAACCTTGGCCCACCATCCCATACCCACTGGATTTTTGGTAAAAGTAGCAGCTGTAATTGTTTCCAAATACCCTTTGGGCTCCCTCCTCCTTAATTTTGAAGAATAGAATAGCAAACAGCCACAATTGAATAGCTCTATGTTCTAGGCCTGTAGGGCTTAAGCATTCTGAACGTCTTCCTTAATTTCATCCCATTATCTCTGTTGCCTTTAGTCACAACTGGCAGTGTTTCTCCTGGTATAATCCCATTTCTATTCATGGTTTGTGTTGAGACGTTTGATTAAGCCTATGGTTCACACACATACTAATCACATCAGGGTCCGAAACACTCTTGGTGTTCTCTTCAGAACACACTTTCTCACCTTTTTGCAATATGGACAGGCTGAGAATTTCCCAAATCTTAAATTCTGGTTACTTTTTCCTTAACAATTCCATCTTCCTAGCCGGGCGAGATGGCGGGCGCTTGTAGTCCCAGCTACTCGGGAGGCTGAGGCAGGAGAATGGCGTAAACCCGGGAGGCGGAGCTTGCAGTCAGCCGAGATCGCGCCACTGCACTCCAGCCTGGGCGACAGAGCTAGACTCCGTCTCCAAAAAAAAAAAAAAACAATTCCATCTTCAAACCTTTTTCTTTTTCTACATTTGACTCTACGGATTCAGAAGGAACCAAGCTGATTCTTCTACATGTTTCCACCTTCCGTGAAACACAAGAACATGAGTACAATTCAAAGAAGTTTGTTTCCACTTTTTAACGCGGATTGCTTTTGCTCCATTTTCCAATAACATTCATTTGCATTTGAGACTCCAACAGAATGACCTTTACTGTCCATATTTTATCAATATTGTGTTCATGATTATTCAGTTATTCTCTGAGAAGACAGCGTTTTCTTCTACATTTCTTTCCTCTTTTCTTTCTGAGCCCTCACAAGAATTGGATTTTAAATTTCTTTCACAGTAATCTAGCATTTTGCATAAAAAACTCATCAATCTCTACCAATTCCTGAGCCTAAAACCATTTTCACTTTGTTTTAGGTATTTGTAACAACAACACTCCCACTTCTTATGATCAATTTCCGTCTTCAGCAGTTCAGGCTGCTTTGATAAAGTTCCATAACCTGAGTGGCTTTTAAATAACAGAATGCACATCTCACAATTCTGGAGGCTGGAAGTCCAACAGCAGAGTGCCAGCATAATTGGGTTCTGGTGAGAGAGCTCTCTTGGGTTTCAGACGGCTGGTTTCTCAATGCAGCTTCACATAGTGGACAGAAAGAGCTCTCAAGAGTCATTTTTAAGGGCACCAATCTAATTTATGAAGCCTCCACCATAATAATCTAATTACTTCCCAAAGTTTGTTATAAATATGTAGTTTATGGGTCCTACCACCATGACACTGAAGGTTAAGTTTTCAGCAAATGAATTTTGAGGGGACACGACATTCAGTCGCAACAAAAAATACTCAATGGTTTTTAATTACAATATTAATTATGTAAATACAGAATAACTTTTAGCTCTAAACATTATCCATGATGTGATAAATTAAATTACTCGTTTAAAAAATTGAATCTATAATTTATCTTGCCTCTATAATTATTATAAGAACTTGTAAACTTTTAACTTGTTTTCTTTAATTTGACCATTTCTGAAATTGTATCTCTAAGTATTGATATATACACTTCCCAGTGCATATAAAAGTTATGCATATTTAGAGTAATAAGTCACGTGTTGTCATGTTTTTATATCAGGGTAGGAAGCGGGAAGTTGAAGAATAAAGTGTCCTTTTCAACAACTTCAGTCTACATATCTTTCTATAGGACTATAACATGTCACCAGCCACAAGGGGCAAGGTGACTGGGCATTGTGGTTATTTGGCAGGACACATTGCTCCTTCAAACAAAAATGGCATACAGAAACAAGAAAGTAGGGAAGAGAGGTATTGGCTGGACAATTTGCATTGCTGTCCCTTCTTTTCTTAGACTTCAAAATGCTTGGTTTCAGAACTCTTTATAGGGTTACCCCTCTGAGGAATTTTGTCTATCCATTAAATCTCCCAAGTCCAGGGCCCTACGCTCTTCTCAATTGGTATGACAGCAACTTCTACAGAGATGTCAATGCAGCACAAATGCTTGTTTTAAAGTGGTTGTTTTAATCCCACTTCTAACATTCTAAATATTGTTTTAATCCAATATTCTAATTCAGAATATTGAGAATAAACTACTCCTACATGAAATCTTTTTTCTTCTATTATTTGATATACTTATCTATAAAAGAACATTTTCTAATTACAGAATATGCAAGCAAAAAACAAAAAGGGTCTGTGTCCCTAGTCCCATTTTCTTCCTAAGAGGTAACATGTGCTACCATTTTTAGTTTTCTGTTGTTCTTCTCTAATGCTCCCAATAATATAGCTTTGCTGTTGTCATTGTTGTTATTATTGCTCTTGCACCAAGTAGTATGTCTTAGTGCTCATGCACATCCTTACCGAGGTCCATTTCTTTACTCTCTGCCCCATTCCAAGTTGTGTTAGGTAGAGGATTATATTGATCAAGCCTAGTTTGTAGCTATCTTCATAACATTAACACTTTAAACCTCAATGTCTTCACTACTCTACTGTCCTATGAGCTCTAGCAATCTCAAGTTTCATGTCACCTCCCAGGACTATGACAATGGTAATCTGCATTAATGGCAAAATCATTAATATTGATGAAAATTTTAATTTTCTGCCCTTCCCAAAATCATCTACGTCTTTGGAATTTACATTAGCAGGCCACAATGGCAGTGACAATACTCCCTTTTGGAAGGTAACTGTAGCTCCACCCTTATCTGTAAAAGATATGTATTCCTGTAATCCCAGTACTTTGGGAGGCGAAGACAGGCGGATCACAAGGTCAGGAGATCAAGACCATCCTGGCTAACACGGTGAAACCCCGTCTCAACTAAAAAATACAAAAAAATTAGCCGGGTGAGGTGGTGGGTGCCTGTAGTCCCAGCTACTCGGGAGGCTGAGGCAGGAGAATGGCATGAACCCGGGAGGCGGAGCTTGCAGTGAGCTGAGATCCCGCCACTGCACTCCAGCCTGGGCGACAGAGCGAGACTCCATTTCAAAAAAAAAAAAAAAAAGAAGATATGTATTAAGACCCCCACTTGCTGCCTGAAACAGTGGATAGTAAACATGTACTATTTTTCCTACACATACATATTTATAAAAGAGTATAATTTAAAAATTAGGCATAGTGAAATTTAAGTAATAATCATAGTGGTTTATTAGTAAAAATACTACAAATTATTATAGTAGTAGTATTTGTTTAAACTAATATACTCATTATAGGAGTAGTACTAAACTAATAGGCTAATTATATTAGTTTAATAATTATATTAGCTTATTAGTTAAACTAATATTAGTAATTACAATAGAATTATATTAGTTATACTGATATACTAATTGTAGGAGTAGTATACTTTTATAATTATATAGGAACATAATTATATTCCTTTTACTAATAATTATATGAATATAACTAATAATCAATAGAACTATTATAACAGTATACTGTAGTAAAAGTTATGTGAATGTGGTCTCTCTCTTGAAATACCTTATTATTATCTACTTCTCTTTTTGTGATAAAGAAAACAGGGAGTAGGACAGACAACCTGAGAATTTATCACGTTATGATACACAATTTGAAAGTTATTATTTCTATAACTTTTATTTAATATTTTTCAAAATGTGATTGACCCATGATAGCTAAAACTGTGCGAAGTGAAACCGCTGGTAAGGGGGGACTGCTGTGTTGCTAAAAGGGTCTTCCTTTGATAAATGTATCAAGAGTAGATTCTCAAGAGGAGTAACATAGATAGGAATTTACATTGTAGATGGCCTCGGCTATTGCTAAATATCTACAAATTCACTTGGGAATAATATAAGGAACTACATCAGCAACAATATCTTTAGTAATATTATTAGTGGAGCATCAGTAATTAGGGCTTTGCAATTATGAGACACGTTTTTCCAAAGACATGATGCAAACCTCCTTAGCAGCAGAAGAAAAAAATTGAATTCCAACTCTCAGTCAAGAGGTATTTTTGGGAATTGCTATCATACCCTATTTTCCCCCAGAATTATGTGGCATGATAAATATGCCTTACAATAAAGTAGTTAAGAATATTTTAGGTAATACGTATTTCATCACCTTAAGCAATGTGAATGGCTGTTTGGAGGTATATTACCACCATGTAGATTGAGGTTCAAAACTGCTGAGATAAAATTGGATACATTTAGAAAGACTGATGGCATATTTTCCTAAAGAGAATCTTTAGAAAACCAAAGACTTAACGTCACGTTTTCGTATGTCTTAGTAGTCTGAATAAAACTTGTTAAATAATTTTTTTCCAAAAGAAACATTATATGAATATTTAATTTTCCAAAAGTGATATTAATAGTTAATTATCCAGTTATCTGGACCTTTTCCAAAAGAGTATATCTATAAAGAGCATCTAGTCTACCAAATGTAGAAATAAACTCAAGGGATAGTAAATTAATATTTAGTCTGTAAATATTATCTCACTATGTCCATGAAGTTTGTGAACTTAATAACCATTATTAAGAATTTAATATGTTTGCTTGTTGTTAATATATATATAGAGAGAAAAATAAATAGATGAATTTTCAGAATTTATCTAATTTTCTCCTCCACCAAAGTTATAAATTAGCTGTTGGATTTATTATGCTCAGTTAAAATTCTCTGGCATTTTATCTTGATATTACGGACAGCCTGGAAGGAGTATCTTGTTTGTTTGGCAAGTGGATTTTTTTTTAAATAAATTATTGCTTCATAATTTTTATTGTTTATATTTCAAGATTATGAAAAATGCCTTTAAAAGATAAATGGTATATATATATCTATATATATATACACATACATATATATGTATGCATTTTTTTAAATCTTCATGTGGTATACCTGTTGTGATATAAATAAATGAAAGCTTAATTTCCTGCCTTGTTGTTAACTATTATACCATATTATTTTAAGCACTACGCTATACATACTCCTTTTGAAAATTCACTGCACTTATACACACTTCTTTTAGAAATACACTGCACTTATATACACTTGTTTTGGAAAAACTAATAAAGTAATGTATGTTCCAATACAGAATCATCACTAGGGCACATTATGTGATAAAAATGCAAGACACTATGCATGCTGTTTTTAAAGTATATAAATATGTATGTAAGCACACGTGTGCAAAAAATTGGGAAAACTAATTCAGAATTTGGTGACAGTGGTTACCTTTGGGGAGTGGAACCAGAGTTGAAGAAATATTTCGTTTTTTATCCTTTTATATTTTGAAGATATAGAAATACAAATATTTAAGAAAGACTGTGTAGCTCAACAATGTATCAGAAAAACCTGTGTAACTAGTATACAGGTCAGAAACTAGAATTTGCTAGCACACAGGGCCCTGGCAAATACTTTTGCCCATTTGCTACCTCTTACCTTCACAAAGTTAACTACTGGTATAATTTTTACAGTAATCTGTTTCTAGATTTTTATACCTACATGTGCTTCCCCAAGCATGACACTTCAGTGTGCCTAATTTTTTGAACTTCTTTTAAATAAAATCATGCAGAATATATGATTAGTTTTATTGGGCAATAGCAAATGGTTCACTAACAAGATTCTCACCAACAGCTACAAGTTTTTGGCAATATTTGACATGGGCTGTCTACTTAATTTTAAGTATTTTGATTCTTTTGTCATATTATCACATTAAAGTTCTTTTGTGCATTTTAATGACAGCTATTCTGATTTTCATTTTACATTTTGATTTCCTCTTCTATAAAGTCTCAAGTCCTTTTATATTACTGTATCTTTGATATCTGTTTTAAAATATGTTTTGGATAAAAGCCTTTATCACTTATATGCATTGAGAAGAGATCCTCCATGAATTGTCATTTCACTTACCTTACAATATCTAATAAACACTAATGACAATTTTTTTTTTTCTTTTTGAGACAGAGTCTTGCTGTCACCCAGGCTGGAGTGCAATGGCACGATCTCGGCTCACTGCAAGCTCCCACTTCCCAGGTTCACACCATTCTCCTGCCTCAGCCTCTGGAGTAGCTGGGACTACAGGCGCCTGCCACCACACCTGGCTAATTTTTTGTATTTTAAGTAGAGATGGGGTTTCACCGTGTAAGCCAGGATGGTCTTGATCTCTTAACCTCGTGAACCGCCCGCCTTGACCTCCCAAAGTGCTAGGATTACAGGCGTGAGCCACCACGCCTGGCCATGACAATTTTAATGTAGTTTAATTCAATGGTTCTTAAACGGGTTTTGTTTAGTCACCTAGGGAATATTTCTCAATGACTCATGACAGTTTGGTTGTTATAACTGGTGAGATGCTAATGGCATCATGGAGGTAGAGGACATGGATGCTGCTAAACATGCTATAATACTTGCACTGTCCAACCATGGCAAAGAATTGTCCTGCCCAAAGTGTAACAATGCAATATATGTGTATTTCTTGAAGATATTCTACAATATAAATTTCTAGAATATTTATTGAATAATTATATTCATCTATACAACCCACTAGCACTGATTTTTATACATGAAACATACGGAGAGTAGAGAATTATTTTTTTTCACTATGTGGACATGGAACATGTAGAGAATAAAGAATTATTTTTCACCACGTGGTCACCAAAATGGGACACACATTTTATTGGAAATGACACCATTTCAGCTGTGCTGTGCAATATTTGTTATATATGACATATCCTTATAGGCATGAGTCTGTTCCTGGGTTATCAGTCTGAATACTCTCTTCTTTCCAAAATTACATTCTCCATCTTTATGAGTAGGATTAATATAAAAAATGCAAGTCCACTCATGTTTTTCTTCTTCAATATTGCTCTGCTTGCAGCTTTGCATTTCCATATAAATGATGGAATTACGTTGTCATTTCCAAAAAGCAAAGCAAATAAGCAAACACCCTGCTTGTTTTATGATCAGTATTTAATTGAATTCATGCAAATGTTTACAATATTAAATGTTTCAGTTCATGAATCTCCATAGTCCTTCATTTTTAAACTCTTTTTAAATTTCTCTCAATTGTACTTTCTCTACGTTGAAGTTATCTTTGTAAAATTCTACATAACTATTGCTAGAATTATTACTTAGGGTTTTATATTTTTGGGTTCCATTTAAGTGGTATATATGAATAATATTGTATATATTTATTTTTCTGAGTATTACTTCTAATATATAGAAATACTGTAATTTTCTGAGTATGGGTCATATATTTCATAACATTGTTAATGCACCATTAATTATAATAATTCTAATGATAACCTAAGTATAAGAATAAGCGATAAATTATTTTAGATTTCCATATACTCTGAAAATTATAACATTCATTTCTCTCTTCAATCTTTATATCTTTTATTTTTATATTTTGCTTTATTGCACTGGCTAAGACATCCAGTACAATGTTTAATTAATTCTTTGTAAATAGACTTCTTGTCTTTTTCCAGATTAAAAAATAAAAGGCCTTCAATATTTTATCATTAATTATCATATCTGCTGTGGCTTTTTAGATATCATTATCACATTCAATTTTTTTCTGAATTTTTATTTTCATCATAATGATTTTGAATTTCATAACTCGTATTTCGCAGTAGTAGGTGCTCATCCAATGCCTTCTTGCTTTCATCCTTATTATCTAAACTCTTGTTTGTTCTCTGTTAAATGCATTATTTTCAGCATCTTGTGCATTGCAGTCTGATCATGTGTCATCTTAATGCTGAAATGAACTTTGATTCAAGACTCCTGTCTTCTAAAATCATGAGCACTCTTACCAGGGCTTTATCAATACATGCTTTTGTAGAGAGTCAAACTCTTCAAATGTACACGTTTTTTATTTTGTAAATCTCTACCCTGTGACTCTTACTTCTGCCTTTATGATGTCTTTGGATTTATTTATTTATTTTTCTCATCTCTTTGGCATATATGCTTTGATCATTGCTTTTTCAAGTTTTGATATTTTCTCAATTTTCTTTTTCTTTTCTTTCTTTCTTTTTTTTTTTTTTTTTTTTTTTTTTTGAGACAGAGTCTCAGTCTTTCACCAGGCTGGAGTGGTGCGATCTTGGCTCACTGCAAAATCCACCTCCCAGTTTCCAGAGATTATCCTGCCTCAACCTCCTAAGTAGCTGGAGCCCGCCACCACACCCCCGGCTAATTTTTGTATTTTTAGTAGAGACGGGGTTTAACCAAATTGGCCAGGATGGTCTCAATCTCTTGGCATTGTGATCCACTCACCTCAGTCTCCTAAAGTACTGGGATTATAGGCATGAGCCACCGCACACAGCCTGGTATTTTCTAACAAATGAAATTAAAGTACAAATTTTCCCTTAACGTGATGTTACCTAGATATAACAAATATGAATAAATGGTGTAAAAATTTTATTCAATTTAAATTATTTTAAAATTTTATTGTCATTGTTTCTTTAATACACAATTGATTTAAATTTTTATTTTTATATTTCTGATTTTATAGATTTAATACACCATGGTTCAAAGTATTACATGTATGATTTCAATTATTTGAGATACTAGCATACCATAGTCTCAATTTTGCTAAACATTTTTGAGCTACTGGAAATAAATGTGCCATTATTTGGGTATTGTGTTTTAATGTTAATATGTGCCTTTCAGAACAATTTTACAGATCAAATGTTTTAGATAATTTCGAATTTCTTGTCTGCATATTCTATCATATGCTATAAAAATTTTATGGGGGTCTTTTACTTTTATTATCAGCTGATTATTTATCCTTATTAAGTAAATGTTTATTTATTTCAAACCTACACTGCATGTGCATTTAAATTTGGCATTGATCCCCTGAATAAGCTCTATGTGTAGTGCTTTTTTTTTTCATTTAAAGTCTTCTTTTTCTAAAACTATTTGGTTTAGGGAAAATTTTAGCTGTTTAACGGTTGCACAGGATATCATTTATCATTATATATTTTTAATTTTATTGTATTGCTATGTTTTAGATATATTCTCTGTAAATATAACACAGTTACGTTTGTTACTCTTATCCATTCCACAACCTCTGTATCTTAATTTTATTATTTTTTCTTTTTTGATGGAGACTTCTACTAATATATTGGGTTTTAAATGATCCATCTTATTATATGTCTAATTTTGCATCACATATTCTATAATATGCTTTATTTTATTAAAAACTTTAGATTGATAAAGCGTGTAATTTGTATCCTTAAGTAATTGTTTCATTATTTTATTTTTTAATTCATTAGTTATTTAGCTAACCTAGAGATTGCAGAATACACCAAATTTATTTGAAAGTCTACGATTTCCTGATGTTTTAACTTTTTCTCAGAGAACACATATTTAACCTGTAATTAGCTTCTGCTTTACATGCTTTTGCTCTTAAATCTTATAATCTCCGCATGAAATACATTATTGATTTCTCACACTTACTCTTTCCTGCATTTCTGACTTTATCATGAGAACCTTTCCATGATGGGCAGCTCTGCTGGAGATGAAATCAATATGTATATGCCTGAAAATGCCTGTATTTAATTTTCAAAAGTGAAATAAACTATTGCTGGTTATAAAAGTCTAAGTTGTCAATTAGTCTTCTTCAACTCTTTAAATATATCATTCTAATTTCTTCATATTTATTGATGCTAAAATGAAAACATGTATTAGCCTGATTTTAATATGAAAAGATGTGTGTTTCCGCTTTTAAGGCTTTTTTTTTTTTTTTTTTTTCCGCTCTGGTTACTATACCTTATGTTCTTCGCATTTTTATTCTCATAGCTTTGAAGAAATTTTCTTTTTATCTTTCTTCACAGTGATAGTATATATTTTTTTTTTTTTGAGACGGAGCCTTGGTCTGTCGCCCAGGCTGAAGTGCAGTGGTGTCATCTCACTGCAACCTCCACCTCCTGGGTTCAAGCCGTTCTCCTGCCTCAGCCTCCCAAGTAGCTGGGATTACAGGACCACGCCCGGCTAATTATTTTTTGTATTTTTGATAGAGACGGGGTTTCACGGTGTTAGCTACGATAGTTTCTCTCTCCTGACCTGGTGATTCGTCCGCTTTGGCGTCCCAAAGTGCTCAGATTACAGGCGTGAGTCACTGGGCCCATTCAGTGCCTTATAGAGCTATGAACTGATGTGTTGCTTTATCATCCTTTAGACAGTTGTTGAGTTTCGACTCTTAAATAGTCAGGCTTGTAAGTCCTATTATCACCCTTCATTATTTTTCTTTTTTTCTGAGACAGCATCTTGCTCTGTCTCCCAGGCCAGAGTGCAGTGGTGCTGTCTTGACTTACAGCAACCTTTGCCAGGAGGCAAAGGATTCAAAGGATTCAAGTGATCCTCCCACCTCAGCCTCCCAGACTACAGGTATGCACTACCAGGCCCTGCTAATTTTTTGCAGAGACAGGGTCTCACTATGTTGCCCAGGCTGGTCTTGAACTTCTGGGCTCAAGCGATCCTCCAACCTTGCTCTCCTTAAGTGCTGGGATTACAGGCATGAGCCATGTATCCTGCAATCGTCATTCATTTAAAAATTTCATTGATAATTCCGTTAAGCTTCTACAGTGTATCCTTAGTTCCCTAACTCATTTCTCCATTTTCCTTTACTGTGTCTTATTCTTTTCTTAACATTTTTGTCTCATCTATTTTGTAGTTTACTATTTTTTCCTTAATAATTTATATTGCTCTTAAATTTATCCATGGAGTTGTTAGTGTATTTTTTAATTAACAGTTTTAAATCTGGCTTTCCAATTTTTCCTGAGTTCTCTGCTAAAATTGTGAGTCATATTTTCTATCTCCTTGTAAATACTAAAAAAAAATCATTTTTTTAATTTGTTCAATAACTTCAATATGTTGAACTGTGTCCAGAACTGGTTCCTTCCGGTGGGTTCTTGGTGGGTTCTTGGTCTGGCTGACTTTAAAAATGAAGCCGGGGACCTTCGCAGTGAGTGTTCCAGTTCTTAAAGATGGTGTGTCTGGAGTTTGTTCCTTCAGATGTTCAGATGCCTCCGCAGTTTCTTCCTTCCCGTGGGTTTGTGGTCTCGCTCGACTTCAGGAGTGAAGCCACAGACCTTTGCAGCGAGTGTTAGAGCTCTTAAAGGTGGCACATTCGGAGTTGTTTGTCCCTCCCGGTGGGTTCATGGTCTCGCTGACTTCCGCAGTGAAGCCACAGACCTTTGCAGTGAGTGTTACAGCTCATAAAGGTAGCGTAGACCCAAAGAGTGAACAGCAGCAAGATTTATTGTGAAGAGCAAAAGACCAAAGCTTCCAGGGTGTGGAAGGGGACCCAAGTGCGTTGTCGCTGCTGGCTTGGGTGGCCAGCTTTTATTCCTTTATTTGGCTCTGCCCTCATCCTGCCAATTGCTCCATTTTACTAAGTGCTGATTGGTCCGTTTTACAGAGTGCTGATTGGTGCATTTACAAACCTTTAGCTAGACAGAAAAGTTTTCCAAGTCCCCACTCCACCCAGGAAGTTCAGCTGGCTTCACCTCTCAGAACTATATATTTCTGTTTATATTACTGTTGCTTTTATTTGATTTCACTTATGCATTATTGTCTTGTTGGTTCTTTCATTTGTTCCAAACATTGTATTTGCAATTCAAAATAATTTAATTAGTAGGCCCAGCAGGACTGTACCAGTGACCAGTGCCTGGCAGGGTCTGGGATAGGAAAAATAAATAAATGATTTAAGTTGCAAAGTATAGAGCTTACCTTGTTACTAATTAAAATGTTTAAAAAGCTGTATTACAAATGTTTGATATTTTTAAGTAGATTGTACTTTTAAAACTCCTCAGATACTTGATTATACTAAGAGAATATTGCTTATTTATATGTGAGATTACAGATATATGATTTTGCTACAAATATAGTTTATATCTTATAGAAATACACAGTGAAATATGTATGAATGAAATTATTTTATGTCTAGGATTTACGAAGTAATATTACTGATTATACAGTGTGTGGGGTTAGAATGAGGGTATAGAGCAAATAAGATTAGCAATTACTTGATATTTAAATGAACACAAAATGTGTACATAGAGATTTATCACATATTTAATATTCTATATGATTAAACGTTAAAAAAAAATTAAAGACTCTGTATGTACCCTCACAGGATTTGCTTTTTTAATGTCATTTGCATAACTCTACAGGCAATTCAAGATTATCTCCATCCAATTTCTGAAATTGAAACAATTCAAATCTGTGCTTCAACTTCTGCAAAGTGTCATTTCTTTCTGAAAAGCTTTTTAGCTGGGATTCTCCTTTTGGTACTGTGACTTAAAGCAAGAAGTTAATCCTCACGTTTTTCAGTAATCAAGACTTTGTCCTACCAGTACCCTCAGGAGTACTAGATTATTTCATCTACTCTTTGCGTCCATGACATTGATACAAAGATTGAACAAAACTTACGGTCTAGACATTTAGTCAAATGATTTTACGCTTAGTAACATAGGCTGAGTATTCCTGATTAAATTGAGGTTATCCTTCTTGGCAAAAATGTTACTTAAATGAGGCTTAAATATTAAAAAATAGGGGATCTATAAGGAGATATTTTAATATCATTTAAATATTTTTGCCCTTCAACGTTTTGCACAATAGCTTCTCTTTATTGCTCCCTGAAAAACTAAATGACACAGGTGTTACAAATGATGATTCTCTAGCTTGGAATACTTCAACCTTTTTTTTTTTTTTTTCCTTTTTCTCACTCTCTCACCCAGGTTGGAGTGCTGCAGCCTAGCCAACTCTTGGGGTAAAAGGATCCTTCCACCTCAGCCTCCCAAGAAGCTGGGAATACAGGTATGTGCCACACGGCCCAGCTAAGTTTTTTATTTTTATTTTTATTTTTCTTAACTTTTTTGAGAAGGAGTCTCACTCTTGTTGCCCAGACTGGAGTGTAGTGGCGCGATCTCGGCTCACTGCAATTTCTGTTTCCTGGGTTCAAGCAATTCTCCTGCCTCAGCCTCCTGAGTAGCGGATATTACAGGAGCCCTCCACCATGCCTGGCTAATTGTTTTTGTATATTGAATTGAGACGTAGTTTCACCATGTTGGTCAGGTTGGTCTCGAACTCCTGACATCAGGGGATCAATCTGCCCATCTAGGCCTCCTAAAGTGCTGGGATTATAGTAGTGAACTACCATGTCCAGCCCCCAGGTAATGTTTTAAGGAATTTTTTTTTTTTTTGAGTGATGAGATCTCACTGTGGTGCCCAGGCTGGCCTTGAACTCCTGGCTTCAAATGATTCTCCCATCTTGGCCACCCAAAGTCCTGGGAATACAGGCCACTATGCTTGCTTGACATATTAATTTGTAATTTGGTGTATTTTGTTGAACAGATGTTTTCCATTTTAATATTCTCATTTATACTTGTTGGTATTTTTTGTTACTAAACTATATTTTGCTACTCAAAGATCTTGACTTAGGTATTTTCCTACATTGACATCCAATCTTTTATTGCTTTTTCTTTATAACATACACAAACACACTATATACACATTGTTTTCTGTATATATGTCTACTTATCTCAGCACCAGTTTTTGGAAACAAAGTTCTTCTAAAACTGCTCTGCAGTACACTCTTTAGTGTAAATCACACTTTCATAAATATGTGAGTCTGCTTTAGTGACATTCATTTTATTTGACTGGTCTTTTTGTCTATTTTTAATTTACTATCACACATTATTGAGTTTGGTAGGTTTACAAATCTTGTTATTTAAAATATTGTCTGTTGCTGAGTTTTTTACAAAATATTAGCTATTCTTGTATTTTTAATATACATTTTTAAATGTTCTCATCAAATTATGAAAAAATATAAGATTTTTAATGGCTCTATGGTGTTGATTGACACCTTTAGAATATTGAGTTTTCCAAGGAGTGAACATGTCATTTTATAATGATTTATTTAACATGTCAATAACAGTTTATAGTTTTCTGTGCAGAAATCATAAACACATTTTTGGTTATGTTTATTTGTAAGTGCATGGTCTTTCCAGATGTTACGGTAAATGGTAACTTAAAAGTATATTTCATAAGTGTTTGTTTTTGCTGTATAGAAAAGTGATTTTAGTCAGATTTACTTGAACATAATTTATAAAGAGTAAATTTCACTTTAAAAATATAGCTCTATAATTTTTGGAAAATGTACATTCATCAAGCTAGCATCATAATAAAGATGCAGAATATTTCCATTATCTCCAAAAAATATTCCTTCATGCCAGTTATAGTCAATTTCCTTTTTCTATTTCCATTCCGTGGGCACCTCTGCTCTTATTTCTGTTTCCATGATTTTCTCTTTTTCTGAATGTCATATAAAGGGAATCACAGAGTATATAGCTTTTTGAGTCCAATTTATTTTACTTACTAAGTTATTTAGAGACTCATCCTTGTCATATGTATCAGTAGATGATGCTTTTCAAAATTGCGGAATCATATTCCACTGTGTGGGTTATCAGAGTTTTTATCTATTTACTAGTGATGACAATTTTCTCAATTTTGTGTCACCAAAAGTTTTTAAAACTAAAATTAAAACATTAGAATTTGGGTTCTTTGAATTGAGTTAGAGAGAGTCAAGCAAGTAAAAAGAATATTAAACTAAGACTATGGCTATTGATGTAAAGAAATGTACATGATTTTAGGAAATAGAAACTAAATTGCAATTACCCAACTGTCCATAGCTAGGTAAATAGATAAATATACTGTAGTATATACATAAATTGGAATTTATTAAGGAATAATTATGTTCATTATATTCATTATATTATTACATACAATTACAAAAATATTCATTATGTTATTACATGCAATTACATATATAAATGTTATTTCATTCATATATTTTAATTATTATTGAATTGATCTATTGTATAAAATAGAAAATTTATACAATAATATGTATAAATGTTAATTATGCTTACTGAAAAACAGTAGACAAAAAGTACACACTTTATAATTACATTTACATAAAAATCTAAAAAAAAAGGAAAGTAATCCACATAACAAAGAGTGAATCTGTGATGGCTTGAGGCTGATGCAGGAAGGAGTTTGAGGAAGGAATAGAAAGGTAGGATTATAGACATACACAGAAATTTTTTGGTTCTGTTGTGGATATGTTTGGCTTCTTGATTATAATGACAGTTTATCAGGTGGGTGCATATGTCTAATTTATGAGACTGAACATTGAAACTACAAGAATGATATAATGAAATATTGAGCAATAAATAAAAATAAAAATAAATATATAAATATATTGAGCAATAAAAGGAATGAAATACTCATTCACAACATGAATGAGCCTTGAAAACATTATGCTAAGTGAAATAAACAAGATGGAATAGACAACATTTTGCATTATTCAGTTTATGTAAAAGATCCAGAATAAGCAAATTCATAGAGACAAAAAGTGTGTTAGCAGTTCCCACAAACTAGGGGCCGGGGGAATGAAGAAAGAGTGTTGGTTACTTTTTGTGTTGATGAAAATTTTCTAAAATTAGATGCTTTTAATGTTTGTACAATTCTGTGCATATACTCAAAACCACAGAGTTATACCCTTTAAAATGCCTCATCTTGTGATATATGAATTGTATCTTTGCGAATCTAATATTTTAAAAATATTGGAATAGACTCTTGGATTAATTTTTAAGTGTGAATATTCACTAATCAGCAATGGATCCTCATGTCTATGAGTTTGCGTATTAAAATCCATGAGCCAGGAACAGTGGCTTATGCCTGTAGTCCCTGCACTATTGGAGATCAAGGCAGGTGGGTCACTTGAGGTCAGAAGTTTGAGACTAGCCCGACCAACATGGTGAAACCCCATCTCTACTAAAAATACAAAAAATTAGCCGAGCTTGGTGGTAGGCACCTATAATCTCAGCTACTTGGGAGTCTGAGGCAGGAGAATCACATGAACCTTGGAGGCAGAGGTTACAGCGAGCCAAGATCATGCAACTGAACTGCAGCCTGGGCCACAGAGTGAGACTTTGTCTCATAAAATAAAATAAAAATAAAATCCACAAATATTTGAATCTATGAGGCATCAGTGTATTGTTGAGTTTACTGAAGGCATAAATATAACTCTTTTGGAGTGTCAGCCTTCTAAAATCAATATCCCAAAAGGCCTGTAAACACCTGAGGATTCTTCACTTAGCACAAATAATTGGAAGTATGGAAGAAAATGAGAGCTGTTTAAATGTTTTAAAGCCATTCCAAAGAGATGCTCTCTTTGTCTGCTCGGGTTGCCATAACAAAATACCATGAACTGGTGGCATAAGCAACTGAAATTTCTTTTCTCACAGTCTGGGGACTGGTAGTTCAAAATAAAGGAGACCACAGGACTGGGGCCTGTTGAGTGCTTTCTCTTTGGGTTGTGAATTGTTGACTGTCACTATGTCTTCACGTGGCTTTTTCTCGATGTATGTGCTCAGAAAGAGAAAACTCTGCTGTCACTTCCTCATCTTATAAGGGCATTAATCTCATCATAACAGCCCCATCCTCATGACCTCATCTAACTCCATTACTTTCTAAAGGCTCTATCTCCAAATATCATCACATGAATATTAAGGCTTTAATGTATGAATTTTGGAGAAACACGATTTAAGCCATAGCAGGTGCTTTCTGTTGGACCAGGCAGTCTTCATTTACTGATGTCTTTAGTCACTCCAGTTTATCATTTGTTGTTGATTGATTACAAAAATGGCAGCAAGTTTTTATCTTTCTTTGTATCTAGGCTCTGCATTATGACTTTGCACCTTCTCCAGGCAAGTATAGTCTGTGTCCCTACCTTTTGATTCTGCGATGACATTTTACCAATGAATGCAGTAGAATTGAGAAAATGTCATCTATGAGCTTTGGCTTCAAACAGCTTTCTTCTTTCTTGTTTCTGTTATTGCTTTTGGAGCCTTGTCAATGTCATGAGCAACGTTAGGCCCACAAGGTTAATTACAACAGAGCAGATACCAGTAGTCTCGGTACAGACTGAGTTCGACTAACCTATTGTTATTGAGTTCTCAGATATATAAGGCTAGATCAGCCAGATTTGGCTCAATCATGAGAAATAATAAATAATTATTGTTTTAACCTGCTACGTTTTGGTGTGGTTTTTACTCAACAGTAACTAATTGATGTAGTATGTCTCATTGATTCCCCCCCTATGTACACTTCTTCTAAAAGTTATTGTAGGGAGTCATTGCATATCTGAAAATACAGAACTACCTTTATGTATTATCATGTTTACTATGGCTAACCAACCTATAAATTACAGGTAAACTTAATGCATTCTAAATTCTTGTTATTACCATGATGTATTATACTATATTATATATTACCAAGTTATTAGGTAATCTAATTGCATATTGCATACAAATATTTTTTCGTATTTTATGTTCATCTCCACTTGACTTCTTTATAGTTATGTGTTTTTTTCCCCCTCTGTAAGCTTTTTTTTATCTTCAACTTCCTTAACATTAAAATCAATAATGTAGAGGCAGTTATGTTTGTTTTATTTTAATCCATTGTGTCTTTTCATCATTTTTATTTAATAATTAAAGATTATTGATGATTATTTCTTTTTTAATTCTGGGACTAGCAAAAAGATGTGTCAACACTACTTCTCTATGTCTTCTTACTTTACTGTGATATTATCAATCATTATACCCTCTCAATAGTTTCTAGATGGTTTTTCCAATTGGACATTCCAGTTCATTATTCACCTCTCCTTCCATGTTTTCTCTACCTTCATCTTATTATTTTTTTATAGCTATTTACATATTCACTGATATCAGTGAAGGATGATTTGCTCTTAAGATTTTGCTGAACAAAGACGCAGTGAAGGGAGATGCAGTCAGGGACATCTTTTCTAAGCCATCTCTGAGCCCCAAGCTTATACAACTAAAAAAATATGGAGAATAAACACACAGTTCACCTTTATGAATTTATTGAACATGAATGGTCATGAGAAGATTTTGCTAATGTCCCATCCAGGTCTTTGGAAAGCACCAGTACAAATGACAAATATACTAGCGTAAACTTTGGTAAACTGATGTCTCTGAGTAGGACTTGAGGCTTCTATTTTTCCTCTCTGACTGACTCTAAGTATTTCATGCCTGAAAGTTTGCTCACAGTTTTTTTCGGAATGATGAGTAAGGCCCTGCATTCATCCCACTTTGTATCTCTAGGCAGGACATCAGTATTCCATTCTGAACTGATGAGAAATTGAATCCATGGGGTGCTTTGCAGACAGCATGTAGCTGCAGAAAACAATAGTTTTCTTTCCTTAGTTTCCCTTTGCCAGTAAGGATTATTTCCTTGCTGAAACAATGTTGCTAATGATGTTGTTCTGCCTAGCCTATGTATTTTGGAGTAGAACAATAATATAAGACCCCCTGGGGTGAAATTTTCCTGCACTGAGGTCAATAAATATATAAATAAACCTGACAAACATACATTAGTGTACAAACACTAACGCTTTACTGAAACTGAAAAGAGTATCTCCAAAGACTTTAAAGATGCTGATATTTAACAGATAACAGAACTATTTGTTAAAATTTCAGAAGAGAAAATAAGAGTGATGTATTTTCTGATTAATTAACTCTATCTAAAATATATAATCCAGATTGAAACAACAAATCCAGGGTTACCATATTCAAAATGAAATTTTGCTCTGACTTAACACTCTTATCATCATATAGAATACAAAATTATCTTGTCTATTTTTACTTACAAGCATTTGCTTGCACATATCTGGGGAAATTACACCACCAAAACCTTCCACATATAGAGTAACTACTTTTATAATGAAATGGTAAATTATATAGTAGTTCCATTTTAATTACAGAAAAGATTCTGGGGATGTGTTGCCATGGCTAGAAACACAACATCATCTAAGGCATAAAACTATAATTGTTTCACATCTTCTCTGGGTCACCATAAGATTTTCTGTGTATTATTGAATCTTCATGCAGACGACAATCTTGGTGCAAATTAAACCCAGGGAATAAGTAGAATGGACACTAACATCGCTCACCTGAATAACGCAAAGCACCAGTGACATTGTGGAGAGTATTTAGGTAAAGATGTTTGTTTCCATCCTTGTTTTTATAAATCAAAACATTTCCATCTTTCTGTCTTTGTGGATTGATACATATCGATTGTACATATTGATGGGTTCAGTGATATTTAGACGCATGCATGCAATGCATAATGGTCAAATCATGGTAATTAGGATATCCACTACCTCCAACATTTATTTTTTGTGTATGTGTTGGGGACATTTTAAGTATTTTCTTCTGAATATTTTGAAATATGCAATAAATTATTGCTAAGTATAATCACTCTTGTGTTCTATTGAACACTAGAACTTATCCCTTCTAACTGTATATGTGTACCCATTAACCAATATCTATCTTCATCCTCCCTCCTTCCCAGCCTCTCTTAACCATCATTCTACTCTCTACCTTCCTGAGATCAGATTTTTTAGCTCCCACAGATGAGTAAGAATATGCAATATTTGTCTTTCTATGCTTGGCTTGTTTCACTTAACATAAGGACCTATCGTTTCTTCCATGTTTCTGCAAATAACATGATTTGATTCTTTTTATGGCAGTGTACTATTCTTTTGTGTATATAGACCGTATTTTCTTTATCCATTTATTTGTTAATGAACACTATGAGCCAGATTTTTTTTTTAATGAGTGATTTAGATGACTTGCATCAAAACTACCTGGAGTGTTTATTTTTACAAAACCATGTAGAGTCTTGATACAGACACAGTAAATCAGAGTATCTGAATGTAAGTTCTACAAGTTAACTTTTAAACATTTTTTAGTATTTTATATGTGTATATACATACATGTGTGTGAATGTGTGTGTGTATATATATATATATATATATGGAAAAACTATGAACCCTAGAATTTGAGTTCTTGAATATGAGTCACTAACGTATGTATGTGTGTACATATGTATACCATTTCTATAATTAAATATTTGTCTTTGAGAATTATGTATTTATAAATGTGTGCAAGCAGGTTTGGTTCACTATTTTCTTACTAAAGAGTCATAAAAATACCCATTCATTTTTATTACAAAAGGTATTAGTATCTCAAAGAGGACTGTGTGTCAGGATACCAAAGCTAACTCTTAATTTGTCTTTTATTCTTGAATTTTTGGACTTTGGGAGACAAATAAAATTTCTGTGTTCTAGAGTTTTAAAAATGAGGAACACTTCTAATTCCACCTACTCAAGTGGCTGAGGCATGAGAATTACTTGACCCTGGTAGGCGGGGGTTGCGGTGAGGCTAGTGTACACCACCAAACTCCAACATTGGCAACAGAGCAATATTGTCTCAAAAAAAAATTACAAAGGTCAGTTTAGGACCTAAATCAGACAGGTCTCTGTAGATAGGGATAGAAAGGACAGGTATATACTACTGAAGTTCGAGGATGATAGTACGGTATTTTCTTGGAGGATACCAGAAATTTGGTAATAGTGGAGAAATGCTAAGAACAGAGTTTTGCTCCAAAGGACTCATATTCAAGGGTTCATAGTTTTCCTTTCATTTTTTCCTCTTTTGTCTTTGTAAGGACATTTCTAGAGAGATAGACATTCATAGATGTAGATAGATCATTTTCCTGTTTGTCATTCTACTTTCTTTTAATAATTCTTAACTGTTCAAAATGTTTTAGATTTCTGTGTTTCCTTACTATTTAAACTCAAGAGATGGAGTGGAAGACCAAACCAACTCTTCCATACTCTCTTGTACTTCAGTGTGTGCAGGCATGGGGCAATACGCTTTCCAGGGGATTTATAAGACAGTATAAAATAAATAGCGGCCGGGCGCGGTGGCTCAAGCCTGTAATCCCAGCACTTTGGGAGGCCGAGACGGGCGGATCACGAGGTCAGGAGATCGAGACCATCCTGGCTAATACGGTGAAACCCTGTCTCTACTAAAAAAAAAATACAAAAAACTAGCCGGGCGAGGTGGCGGGCACCTGTAGTCCCAGCTACTCGGGAGGCTGAGGCAGGAGAATGACGTGAACCCGGGAGGCAGAGCTTGCAGTGAGCTGAGATCCGGCCACTGCACTCCAGCCTGGGCGACAAAGTGAGACTCCGTCTCAAAAATAAATAAATAAATAAATAAATAAAATAAAATAAATAAAAAATAAATAGCAACCAAACCAAATTAGCAGTGTTTGGAAGCAAAAATGGAAACATTTGGGGAAATATACAACATAGATAGTTGTTGAATGAATGACTAGCAGGATCATTGAGACAAAGCCCCCTTTCACGTAATTCTAATAACATTATGATGTTACTGGAGGAATTCAACCCCATGTTTAGGAAGAGGTTGATATTTGATAAATTGCTTACCATCTCCCCATCTCTATATGAAAATATTTTACTTTACTTGAGACGATAATATAAACAATTATTTTCAGGAGTTGCAAAATATATTAATTGTATACTTTTTTTGGTAGTAACTTAAGGTGAAACTTGCTCAATAGGGATAAGTAGCTGTGATAGGAGACTAAATAGTGGAGTAGGCTTCTGCTGCCGTAAGCCACCAAGATTTATAAAGAGAAGAAATAGTTATGGCATCTGTTTACTCAACTAACAATATGAAATTTCTATGTGCAATATTGGTAATGATGCATCTAAACCTTATGTAGTAAATAATTTATGAATCATTTAGGGTGTCAGAGTTTTTTGACTTTAGTCCAGGTAGAAAGGTCATAGAGTAAGTAGAGAGCCTATATGTTTAATGAATATTTGTATTCGCGATGGCTCACGCTTGCAATCCCAGCACTTTGGGAGGCTGAGATGAGCGAATCATGAAGTCAGGAGTTTGAGACCAGCCTGGCCAATATGGCGAAACCCCGTCTCTACTAAAAATAAAAAAAATTATCTGGGTGTGGTGGTGCGTGCATGTAGTGCCAGCTACCCGGGAGGTCGAGGCAGAAGAATCGCTTGAACATGGGAGGTGGAGGTTGCAGTGAGCGAGATCTCGCCATTGCACTCCAGCTTGGGTGACACAGTGAGACTTTGTTTCAAAAAAAAATATTCTCAGAATCACAAACATTCCTTACCACTTTATCAGATAAATTAAGAACTGAAATACATTTATGATTGCTTTCCCACAATGTCAAGGTTTGTTTGTTTTGTCATACATACAAATCTCATTTATTTTTATCTGATGTACAAGGAGCTCACTCAGCACAGGAAGAATAAGCTAATTATACAAATATTGAGAGAAAATATCACCATGAATACATGCATACATGTTCTTAAGAGCAGTTTTTAAGAGTTGTACAACAATGTAAGGCAGGTTTTGCTAAAGAATGGTTTCTGACAGGCTTTTGAATAGGAAATGGACAAGTAAATCACTTCCACATAACAGAGTAGTGCAGGCCAGTTCTCCCAGTGGCCTTGGACTTAGGGAGTACCTACCCCTTTCTCACTTGTAGTTCTTAAGAATAACTGTAGATTGTGCTGTGAATACCACATCCTG
Organism: Colobus angolensis palliatus; assembly: GCF_000951035.1. Classification (NCBI taxonomy): domain Eukaryota; kingdom Metazoa; phylum Chordata; class Mammalia; order Primates; family Cercopithecidae; genus Colobus; species Colobus angolensis. The sequence goes on from NW_012113919.1 coordinate 1,581,811, forward strand.
AGGTAAATGGGGGACTGGTGAGAACAGCCCAGGCTCTGTTCTGATTCCCCCCTGGATACAGGATGTCCTTCAATACTTTAGCCAAGTAGTCCTGTTGCATCCGAGGTTTAAAACCCAGGGCAGCATACTCTCCGAACTCCCTCAGCTGTGGTGCAATTGCAGCATACACAGTTGAGATTCTATCTACCCTGCGCAGCTTTCCTGAGCCATGGAAGATAAGATCACAATGAATCTTTAGGCTTCTCTTGTTCCTTGCCACCTATTCACAAGTAATAAACCCACTGCATGTAACTTGTATATGCAGCTATTCTGTCTTATCAGATTCAGACAAGTTGGTAACCAGTACACCGCGAACCTGCTTTACAATGAGGTGAGTATAACATCTGTTATCACACTTACTTGAATTCCACAGACTGTGAGAGCTGTCTTAAAATTTATATGTAATTTTATCTTAGTCTATTTGAGTTTTAAATTTCACTATATTTGAACTAGATCCATAAACTAATTCCTTAACTCTTGATGTCTCACACTCAGAGATGTGAGAGGGGAACGGAGGTGAGGGTGGATGTAAAATGATGGATGTGGCCAATGGCAGTGTTTTCTAGCAGTGTCTACTCATATGTACACTTCTTTTTTTGGTAGGTTTTATATATTTAATTCAAATAAAGATTGTATATTTATTACAACATGTTATTTGCAACATGAAAATGTATTCACACTTTGCTTGTACCCTTCTTTTGATGCTTTTCCTTTAGAAACATTAAAAAAAATGCAAGGATCAAAAGGCATTTTGAAAGTGGCTGCGTAGATATAAAATTGCAAATGTCTTTAATCTTTCTAATGAAAAAATGTAAAGATTCATAACAATCCATGTAATTTAAAAAATTTCTCTCTTTATTTTTTCCTTGCATCCTTACTGCCTATGACACATTTTTAGCCTACTGTTTAATAACTTTAATGTTTTTTTAATTTTAGTTAAAATTTTAATTTAAAAATCTGTTTATTATGGTAAAGACATTGACATGAGATCTGCTTTATTACGAAATTGCTAACTGTACAATACACTATGGTTTAACTAAGTGTGCAATGTAAGACAGATTTCTATAACATACTAACCTTGCATAATGAAGATTTTATGCCCATTGATTAGCAACTCCTCACTCTCCCTTACCCCCAGACCCTGGCAACTACAATTGTACTCTCTGATTTCATGAGTTTGACTTTTTAAGATACCTCATACAAGTGGAATCATGTAATACTGTCTTCTGTGACTAGCTTATTTCACTGATTATAATGTCTTAAATTCTTTTTATGTTTTCATATATTGCAAGATTTTCTTTTTTAAGGCTTAATATTTTATTGTCTATGTTTTTGTATTCAAAAATTATCACGAAGACCAATGTCATAAATTTTTTTTCTTGAATTTTAGTCTAGGGGATTTATAGTTTTAGATCTTACATTTAAGTCTATAATTCATTTTGAGTTTATTTTTATGCAGGATGTAAAAAAAGTTCAATTTAATTAGGCAGTATGTGGATATTCAGTTTTCTCAACATTATTTATTGAAGAGACTGTACTTTTCTTATTGTGTATTCTTGACACTCTTGTTCAAGATCAGTTCACCTTATATTCATAGATTTATATCTGGGCTCTCTATTCTGTTCCATTGGTCATTGTGTCTTTCTTTATATTAATATTATCCTGTTTTAATTACCATAGCTTTGTAATATGTTTCACAATCGGAAAGTGGGATACCTTCAGATTTTCTCTTCTTTTTCAAGGTTGTTTTTGGCTATTTGGGTTTATTTTTTTCCATATAAATATTAATTATTTTTTATAATTAAGTAAAAAATATCATGGATAGTTTGATAATACCTACAATGAATCTGGAGACTGCTTTAAGTAATATGACCACTTTAACAATGTTAAGTCTTCTAATCCATAAACACAGTATGTCTTTAATTTGATTGTGTCCTCTTCAATTGCAGTCATTGACATTTTGTAGTTTTTAGTGTACTAATCTTTTACCTCTTTAATTTTATTCCTAAGTATTTTACGTGTCAAGTTTCAGCTTTTTTTTTGAAATAATTGTGGAAGTTTATAGGGATACAAAGGAAAAATGTGTTCCTTGATTCAACATTTTTTTACTGTTCCTGTCAGCAATCATATTTATGTTTTCATGCTCACACACACACATGCACATTTATGCACACACACACATCCCACAGACATACATACAGAGAATGCAACATCAGAGAGACTATTAAAAAATGAAGCCAAAGTTTAAAGGAATTTTTTTAAAGCTAGATAGATCTACCAATAAGCCACCGCTGTTCAATGCAAGATTCCTTAAAACTACATTGTTCTTCTCATAGAACTAAGGACCAACTGTAAACTTGACCTTAACTCTACTAAAGATTTGTACAACTCTTTGCCTGAGAGTTAAGAAAGAGGGAACTTAGAGCATTTTGCTGTTGTTAAGGTTAGAATGTGACACTCAGACTGTAAAAACTCAGTCATCATGCATGTATCTATCTATGTATTCATCCATCCAAATCTATTTATATTTATTTTAGTCACACTTTTGAAAATGTGCACATTCACTGGTCAAACATAGTATATGAGTTGAGCTAAGGACTCAAAAGAGAAGCTATATTCCAAAAATATGAATTGAATTTTTTAAATGATGAAGGAAGTTAGCAGAATTAGTTAAAATATATAGTAATTCAGAAGTTCATGGAGATATTATAACTGAGTTGAGCTACTGCCCATTTATATTTACATAGAAATCTCAGCAGTTAGATGTATTGTCATAAATGCAACTTAAATAACCAAGGGAACTTTGAATGTTTTGAAAGAACTTGATAAACTACACTCTCTACTAAATTTTTTTATCAAACTGAGAAACAACAGCAAAGTCAGAAAATGAAGCACTAAGAATATCAGCCTGATTACTGACAAAACCATGTGGGACATCTCAGCTGCTGGGACAGCTGGCTGTGTCTACACACTTCCCAACTAACTTCTTTGAAGCGCAGATCTTGCACCTGCATACCTGAGAAAAAAATGTTAAATTTAATAAGAAGACACATGTGCCCAGATAAGTTCCTCTCTCACTGGATTGGTGCAGGAGGAAATACTGAGGTAGTAGAGATAACAAATGTCCAGTCTCAAAATGTTGTCTATTTCCAGTTCAGAACCAGTCACCATTGTCAGTCATTTGCCAGGCAGTAAATCCATACAACTGTAATGGGTAAGAGTATAGATGCAACAAGAGTTCAGAAGTAAACAGGGGAAATGTGTTCTTACAATAACTGGTATAGAAAAATGTTCTTCCCCTCTAAAAAGAAGAGGAAAGTAAGCAGCTATCCATAGGCAAATGTAATGATTAATGAAAACAAAACTCTTATCAATCAAAGTTATCACAAATTTTAAAAAATTTAATTGATTCCTTCCTGAAACCCCAAATGTACACATAGGTGATAATGTGAAAGTAACTATGAGCAGTATGAGAGAAGAGAGAGGGTTACTTTTATTCTAATTATGAGGTCTCATTCTTCCAAAATATATTCAACAAACTTCAGAATAAAAATAAGTAACCGAAAGAGTGGCTTTCTAATGATTTGAACACATGCGCATGCACACACACACACACGTTATGAAATATATAAGAATGCTTCTGCTATCTATGTTACTAGAGGCTAGGAAGGATAGTGGAGGGGACAGGGAGGAGTTAGGGATGGTTAGTGGGTACAAAAAAAGAGTTAGAAAGAATGAATAAGACCTGCTATTTGATTGCACAACATGGTGACTGTAGTCAATAATAACTTAATTGTACATTTCAAAATAACTAAACAAGTATAATTGGATTGTTTATAGTACAAAACATAAATGTTCAAAGGGATGGATACCCCATTCTCCATGCTGTGATTAATATGCATTGCATACCTGTATCAAAATATCTCATGTACCCCATGAATATATACATCTACTATGTACCCTCAACATTTAAAAATAAAAAATCGTATCTATAAAAGAATGCTTACTCAAAAATAAAATAAATTAAAATGTATGAGAGTTGCAGAGTCAAACTGTCTTTAGCAGAATAAACTACATTTAGTAGAAAAGAAATTACCACTGTTTTATTGAATAAAAGTACTTCTTGAAATGTGGTAGCTGTAGGTAAGATATATGTAGTTACTTTTGCTATATTTGAAAGATATTTTTTACCACCAATGTAAGTAGATATTAGACTTTTCAAACTTCAAAGAAGAAACAATTTAAAAATGAGAGCAAAACCATCTCTGAAAAATGCAACCCTAGTCATTTGCTAAATGTGTTCCAAAGCACAAATTAGGTACATAAAATGGCTATTTTTTCTTTTAAAGATGCTGCTAAGTTTAGAAATCCTATTTACTTCCCTTATGTAAATAAAATAATTGAAAGAAGTAAAAAATCATCCATTTCATGATCAAATGAAAATGTTTGGTTTGAAGAAATTGTTCTCCTATCTTTAAGCACTCTAAATGCACTAGTTAGAATTATTTCAACTCTTATCTTCTTCTGCTTTCTAAACACGTGAGTATGTTGCCTACCAAAAACCAATTATTTCATCAGAGAGTTTCTAATCGATGTTTTTAGTTAAATCACACACCATAGAAACACAACAAGTTATTGCAAAAGTATAACGCTCCCTGACGGTGAAACACAAAAAGAATTGTATTTCTGTCAGTCTCGGAAACACACTGTTGCTCTGTCTACAGTGATCTGAAACTGTCCATTGTTATGGCTTGAGATACAGTGTTTTCTCCAAAGCTCATGTTGAAACTTAATCCACAATTCAATAGTATGAAGAAATCCACATTTCACCATATGAGGACACAGTTACAAGGCATTATCTTGGACGTAGAGAGCAGTCGTCACCAGATACCAATGGTGGCACGTTGATCTTGTACTTCTATTCTTTATAAATTACCCAGTTTAAGGTACTTTGTTTCAGCTGCACAATCTACGACATCCATATTGAGTGTTATATACAGAGAACATTCTGTTACATGTTAAGGTTTTGTTAAGCACAGCTCCTAAAATTAAGTTGTGAATTACTAATTTGTTTTTGGAAAACCTAGTTTTAAATTTGAGTTCAGATTTCTCTCTATAGAGACATTTCCAATCCTGAGTTCTATTTTTGTTTTATAAAGGCATGATTGAGATACAATTCGCATACCAAAAATTCAACCTTTTAAAATGTACTATTTGTCTTTTTAGTATATTTACAGTGGTGTGTGACTATAATCACTAATTCAAGAATATTTTCATCACCCCATAGAGAAATCACATACTCATCAGCAATCACTGCACATCCTTTCTTCTCCATAGTCTCTGGCAAGCACAAACATACTTTTGGTCCATAAGACTTGACTATTTTAACATGTTAAATAAATGGATTAAAAAAATATGCGGCCTTTGTGTCTGGCTTCTTTCATTTAGCATAATGTTTTCAAGATTTATTCATGTTGTAGAATGAATCATGACTTTATTCCTTTTTATAGTTGAATCATATTGTGTTACATGGATGTACCACATGTTTCTAATCCATTCAACTGTTGATATGTATTTGTGACATTTCTAATTTTGGCTTCTGTTAATAACCCTGCTATCAACATTTGTGTGCAATTTTTGTGGATGTAAGTTTTCAGTTCTTTTGGGTATGTGCCTAGGAATAGAATTGTTACATTATATAGTACCATGTTTAACTTTTGGAGGAAACACAAAATTGTTTTCCAAAACAGTTGCATTATTTTATATTCCCATCAGCACTGCAGGAGGATCTGATTTCTCAAGTTGTTGCCAATGCACAGTATCTTTTTTATTCTTTACATCCTCGCTGGTGTGAAGCTCTGTCTCATTGTAGTTCTGATTTACATTTTTCTAACCACTAATGCTGAGGTCTTCCCATGTGTTTATTGTCCATTTGTGTATTTAAGGAAAGTGAAAAAATACTTTAACTATTTGTTTAAATGATGTTATTTGTCTTTTAAGCTATGAGTTTTTAAATACATGCTGGATTCAGAATTCTTATATACAAAATTTTGAAATAGTTCCCCTTATTCCGTGAGTTTTCTTTTCACTTTCTTTGTTCTTGTTATACTGTAGATATTATACCATTTAAAATTATATTTTATTTATATTATAATATAATATATGTAATTTATTGTTTATGTAATTATATACATTATATATTATACATTGACATATGATGTAAAAACATAATAATATTTTTATTATGTATAAGGTATTGTAATTTATATTTAACACATTATAATTATACATATATATGGGTACAATTGATGTTTTGATACATATATATGTTGTAGCATAGTAAAATCATGGTATTTAGCATATCTGTCCCCTCATGTATTTTTCTATTTCTTTTTTTTATTATTATTATACTTTAAGTTCTAGGGTACATGTGCACAATGTGCAGGTTTGTTACATATGTATACATGTGCCATGTTGGTGTGCTGCACCCATCAACTCATCATTTACATCAGGTATACCTCCTAATGCTATTCCTCCCCCCTCCCCCCCTCCCACAATAGGCCCTGGTGTGTGATGTTCTCCTTCCTGTGTCCAAGTGATCTCATTGTTCAGTTCCCACCTATGAGTGAGAATATGCAGTGTTTGGTTTTCTGTTCTTGCGATAGTTTGCTG
>NW_012113919.1:1588733-1614490 GCF_000951035.1 Colobus angolensis palliatus
ATAATGGTTGAACCAGTTTACATTCCCACCAACAGTGTAAAAGTGTTCCTATTTCTCCACATCCTCTCCAGCACCTGTTGTTTCCTGACTTTTTAATAATCACCATTCTAACTGATATGAGATGGTATCTCATTGTGGTTTTGATTTGCACTTCTGTGATGGCTAGTGATGATGAGCATTTTTTCATGTGTCTGTTGGCTGTATGCGTGTCTTCTTTTGAGAAGTGTCTGTTCATATCCTTTGCCCACTTTTTGATGGGGTTGTTTGTTTTATTCTTGTAAATTTGTTTGAGTTATTTGTAGGTCCTGGATATTAGCCCTTTGTCAGATGAGTAGATTGCAAAAGTTTTCTCCCATTCTGTAGGTTGCCTGTTCACTTTGATGGTAGTTTCTTTTGCTGTGCAGAAGCTCTTTAGTTTAATTAGATCTCACTTGTCAATTTTGGCTTTTGTTGTCATTGCTTTTGGTGTTTTAGACATGAAGTCCTTGCCCATGCCTAAGTCCTGAATGGTATTGCCTAGGTGTTCTTCTAGGATTTTTATGGTTTTAGGTCTAACATTTAAGTCTCTAATCCATGTTGAATTAATTTTTATATAAGGTGTAAGGAAGGGATCCAGTTTCAGCTTTCTACTTATGGCTAGCCAATTTTCCCAGCACCATTTATTAAATAGGGAATCCTTTCCCCGTTTCTTGTTTTTGTCAAGTTTTTCACAGATCAGACGGCTGTAGATGTGTGGTATTATTTCTGAGGACTCTGTTCTGTTCCATTGGTCTATATCTCTGTTTTGGTACCAGTGCCATGCTGTTTTGGTTACTGAAGCCTTGTAGTATTTAAGTATTATTTAAGTTTCTTATATATTCTGGATATCAACCCTCTGTCAGATGTATAGTTTGCAAGTATTTTCACCCAGATTGTAGGTTGTCTTTTTAATTTTGTTGTTTCCTTTGCCATACAAAAGCTTTTAGTTGATGTAATCTCATCTGCCTGTTTTTGTTGTCGTGCTTTTGAAGACTTAACTGGAAAATTTCTTGCCCAGGCTAATCTTGTAAAGTGTTTTCCCTATGGATTATATCAGTAGTCTTTAATCCATTTTGTGTTCATTTTTTTGTACAGTGAGATTCAGGGGACTAGTTTCAATGTTCTACATATAAATATTCAATTCCCCAAGAACTATGAATTGAAGAAACTACCTTTTCCCTCATATATGTTCTTAGTACCTTTGTCTAAAAGAATTGGGAGTTGATTAATTAATTTTTTTTCTAAGGCTTTCTGTTTTGTTCCATTGATCAATGTGCTGTTTTTATGCCTGTATCATGCTGTTTATGTTACCATACCTTTGTAGTCTCTTTTGAAGTCAGGTAGTGCAATGCTTCAAATTTGTTCTGTATGCTTAGTATTGGTTTGGCTATTTGGGGTCTTTTGTGGTTCTATATAAATTTTAGGACTTCTTTGTATTTCTGCAAAGAACATCATTGGTACTTTGACAAAGATCACATTGAATCTGTAGATCACTTTGAGTAGTATGGTCATTTTAACAATATTGATTCTAACAAGTCATAAACACGGAATACCTTTCATTTGCTTGTGACTTCTTCCATATTTTTAACAGTGTTCTTTAGTTTTTAGCGTATAGATATTTTACATTTTTGGATAATTTTATTGCTAGGTATCATTTTGTAGTTATTTTAAATGGATTTTTTTCTTGATTTTTTTTTCAGATAGTTTGCAATTGGTGTATAGAAATGCTACTAATTTTTGTATCTTGATTCCGTATCCTTTAACTTTACTGAATTTACTTATCAGTTCTCAGTTCTCAAAGTTTCGGATAGCATCTTTATGTTTCTGCCATATATAAGATCATGTAATATTTGAAGAGGGACAAAGTGCCTTTTGCTTTTCAAATTTGGATGCCCTTTATTTCTTTTTCTTGCCTAAATGCTGTGAGTAGGACTTCCAGCATTATGTTGAATAAGAGTGGTGAAAGTGGCATCATTGTCTTGTTCCTGTTCTTGGAGAACTAGCTTTCAACATTTTTCCCATTGAGTATAATATTAGGTATGCATTTATTACATGTGGTCTTTATTTTATTGAGTTACATATCATCTATATCTAATTTGTTGAAAATTTTTATCATGAAGGAATTTTGAATTTTATGAAATGATTTTTTTCTGAGTATATTCAAATGATGATATGGTTTTTATCCTCCTTTTTGTTAAAGCAACACATCACATTTATTTGTTTACATATGCTGAACCACATTTGAGCCCCCAGGAATCACAGTGAATGACCTTTATAATGTGCTGTTGAATTCAGTTTGCTAGTATTGTGTTGAGTATTTTTGCATCTATGTTAATTGAGGATATTGATCCATAGTTTTCTTTTTTTTCTTCTGTGTTCTGAATTTTGTCAGTTTATAGTTGTTCATCATATTCCCAGGATCTTTGTATCTCTGTGATATCACTTGTAATGTCTCCTTTTTCATTCATGATTTTATTTATTTCACTCATTTCTCTTTAATTCTTAGTATTAGCAAAGGTTTATTTATTTTATTTATTCTTTTAATAAATTATATCTTAATTTTGCTGCTATTTTTAATTTTTATGCTTTTTTGTTTCATTTGTTTGTTTACTTTCTACATGTTTATTTCAGATTTTTCAGTTCTGAGCTTTATTTTTGTTCTTCCTTCTATCAATTTTGGATTTAGTTCTTGTTTCACTGGTTCCTTGAGAGGTACAGTTTGGTTATTAGAAATTATTCTCCTTTTTTGATATAGCTGTTTATTGTTATGAGGTTCCCACTTACAACTGGTTTTGTTTGTACCATAGATTTTCGTTTGATATGTTTACATTCTTATTTGTTTCAGGTAACATTTTAATACTTGTTTTAATTTATTCAGTGGTCTGTTATTTGGGAGCATCCTGTTTAATTTTCACATATTTCTAATGATTTTGTTTTTCTTGTTGATTTCTAGTTTAAATTATTGAATTCTGAAAAGATACTTCATATAATCTCAATTTTCTTAAATATGCTAAGATTTCTTTTGTGACATAATATATTATCTATCCTGATCAATGCTCCATGTATGGTTGAGAAGAATGTACATTCTGCAGCTGTTGGATGTAATAGTGTCTAACTATCTCTTAGGTCTATTTGGTCTGTGGTGTTTAAGTTTAATGCTTCTTTGTTGACTTACTCTCTAGATGATCTGGCTATTGTTGTAACTGAGGAGTTGCATTCCCCTCCTTTTGTTGTATTGCTGTCTGTATCTTCCATTAGATCTAATAATATTTGCTTTATATATTTAGGTGATCTTGTGCTGCGATAATACATATTTATCATTCTCATATTCTCTTATTGAATTAATGCCTTCATTGTCATATAATTCCCTGCTTTGTCTCTTTTCACGGTTTTTGACATAAAGTTTATTTTATCTAAGTATGGTTGTACCTGCCCACATTTGCATGAAATAACTTTGCCTATTTCTTAACTTTCAATGTTTGTCTTTAATAGTGAAATCAAGTATCTTGTAAGCAACATAGAGTTGCTTATAAATATATGAACATTTATTTGTTTTTGTTTTTTTTTAATCCATTCAGCCATGCTGTTTCTTTTAATTGGGTAATTTAATCCAGTTACATTCAAAGTTACTATTGATAGATAAGGAATTAGTCTTGCTGTTTTGTTCATTGTTTTCTGATTGTTTTGTAGACCATTTGTTTCATTCTTTACCTCTTGTTGTTTACCTCTGTGATTCGATGAATTTCTGTCGTGCTAAGCTTTGCTTCCTTTCTCTTTATTCATTGTGTATCTGATGTAATTTCTTTCTTTATTATTACCATGAGGTTAACATAGAGCCTAGTAGCTATAATAGACAATTTTAACCTGATACTTTTTTAACTTTGTTTACATTAAAATATTCTAGGCTTTTTCCCTCTCTCCCAAAATTGTACATTGGTTGCCTTAATTTACATCTGTATATTTTATGTGTTTTTTGTTACCTATGAATTGGGGCTGTTGATGTTTTTGACCTTTTTGCGTTTATTATACTAGAATACTCAAAGATTTACGTAGCACCATAAGAGCAGTGAAGTGATGTTAACGTAATAAGTTTACCTACATTGGTGAATTTTGTACTTTCGCATGCTTTAAGAATTAGTATCCTTTTGTTTTGAATTGAGGCACTCCCTTAAATACTGCTTGCAAGGTCAGTCTACTGGTGGTAAATTTTCTCAGTTTCTGCTTGTCTGGGAAATATTTATTTTTCTTTCATCTCTGAAGTACAGCATTATTGGTAATAGTATTCTTGGTTGACAGTTAATTTCTTTCAGCACTTCAAACATATCCTCACATTCTCTCTTGTCCTGCAAGGTTGCTGCCGAGAAATCTGCTGCTAATCTAATGGAAATTCCCTTATATGCAACTCGACGATTATCCACTGCAGCTATTAGAATTGTCTCTTTGTCTTTGACTTTTGACAGTTTGATTATAATATGCCTTGGAGAACACTTGGGGTGGTTATATGTCATTCAGAACCTTTGAACGTCTTGAATCTGGATGTCCATATCTCTCCCAAGACTTAGGAAGCTTTCAGCTATCATGCTGTTAAATAGGTTTTCTGTACCTTTTCCCATTTCTTCTCCCTCTGTCACTTTTGAAATATTATTTGCTTATTTAATGGTGTCCCATAATTCTGTTGGCTATCTTCATTCTTTTGTATTATTGTTTCTTTCTCCTTCTTCTTGAAACTGTCCAGTTTCAAAATAGTGCTGTACTGTAGCATCTTAGATCATTGGATTATTTCAAATAATCTGCAATCAAGTTAAGACTTTTTTCTTCTGTTTGATCTAGTCTATTGTTGAAGATCTCAACTGTATTTTTTTTTTATTTTATTCGTAGAATTTCTCAGTTCTAGATGTCTTTTTGGTTATTTTTTATTATATCCACCTCTGTTAAATTTATCATTCAAATAATAAGATGTTTACTTGATTTCATTGAAATATTTGTCTGTATTTTCTTCTGTCTCACTGATATTCCTACTATTGTTATTTTTAATTCCTTTTCATTCATTTCATCAGCATTTTCTTTGGAATTAGTCTATTCCTGGAGACTTTTGTATTTCTATGGTGGTGTCATGTTTCCTTGCTTTCCTCATGTTTCTTTAGCCCTTTGTTGATATATTTGTGCCTAGTGAACCAGTTGCCTTTACTAATTTAATGAAGCAGCTTTTGTACAAAGAGGAATTTTCCTGTAGCTGGGTCCTAGACTGTCAATTGGTTTGGAATAATGTTTTGCCTTTGGCTCTGGGTGGACACAGTAGCATGGTCCTACACAGATACTTTAGCTTTAATCCTTGTCTGTGATGTCTTCATTGTGTCGGTGGGTGGCTTTGGCTGAGGTGTTTATGATAGTGGTGACACAGTTCTGTTGAAGTTCACCCTGACAATGTAAATTGATAGCTTGTCTTGACAGGTGCACACTAAAGGACAGAACTAAAAAACATCCCTCTGCTCACCAGAGATAAATACATATCTGATTGTTTCCTCTGCCCTATTGTTTATATTGTGTAAAAATGCAGAGTCACTGAGCCCCATGAAGCCATGAGTGACTATTCCTCTAATCTCTCCCTCACATGTAAATTGTGTAATCAGTGAATGGTTGATCAAAGACTCAAAATGATGCAACCATTTGTTTCTAATCTACTCACACATTTGTAGAATTTATTTTTCTTCACCTAATATGTGGACTTTTGCCTTTAAATATCGAGGCAAAAAATCGCAGGCAAAAATCACAATTAGTTTTGAGCCAATCTTGTATTCTGTGTTTTTCTGTATACTGTCTGTTACCAGCCAACTTTGTGTCATCAAGTGATTACTTATTGCTTACTAATGTCTTTTCTTTTTGATTGAAGTACTCCCTTTAGTATTTCTTGTAGTGCAGGTCTGGTGTTGATTAAATCCTTCAGTTTTTGTTTGTCTTGGAAAGTTTATTTTTAATTCGTGTTTGAAATATATTTTCACTCAATATATTACTCCAAGGTAAAAGTATTTTTTTTACCTTCAACACTTTAAATATGTCATGTTACTCTCTCCTGGTCTGTAAGGTTTCCACTAAAAGTCTGCTGTCAGATATATCGAAGCTTCATTATATGATATTTGTTTGTAAAATCTTGCTGATTTTAGGATCCACTATTTACCTTTACTCTTGGGAGTTTGATTATTAAATGCCTTGAAGTAATCTTCTTTGGGTTAATTATAATATTAGTCTGTTCTCATGCTGCTATGAGGAGGTACCCAAGACCGAGTCATTTATAAAGGAAAGCGATTTAAAGAGATTTAATTAACTGATGTTTCTACATGGTTGGGGGGGTCTAATGAAACTTATAATTATGGTGTAAGAGGAAGCAAACATGTCCTTCTTCACATGGCAGCAGGGGAGAGAAGTGCAGAGTGAAGAGGGTAAAAACCCCTTATAAAACCATCAGATCTTATGAGAACTTACTCACTATCATGAGAACAGCATGGGGGAACCACCATCACCATCTAATCATCTCCCATGAAGTCTCCTCCCCAATACATAGGGATTATGATTTGGATTATAATTCAAGATGAGATTTGGGTGGGTACACAGAGCCAGACCATATCAAATATATTTGATGTTCTATAATCTTCATGTACTTGGATATTTATATCTTCTTCCAGGTTTGGGAATGTTTCTGTTATTATCCCTTTGAATAAACATTCCACCCTCACCTCTCCTTCCACCACTTCTTCAAGGCTAATAACTCTTAGAGTTGCCCTTTTGAGGCTATTTTCTGGATCCTATAAGTGTGCTTCATTGTCTTCCATTCTTTTTTCTTTTGTCTCCTCTGACTGTGTATTTTCAAGTAGCCTGTCTTCAAGCTCACTTATTTTTTCTTTTGCTTGATCTATTAAAATATTCTGATGTATTCCTCAGTATGCCAATTGCATTTTTCAGATCCTGAATTCTTTGTTATTATTTCAGTTTCTTTGATAAATTGATCTGATAGAATTCCGAATTCCTTCTCTGTGTCATCTTGAATTTCCCTGAGTTTTCTCAAAACAGCTATTTTGAATATTCTGTCCAAAATGTCATGGATCTCTCTTTCTCCAGGATTGGTCCATAGTGCCTTATTTATTTAATTTGGTAAGGTCATGTTTTCCTGGATTATCTTGATACTTGTAGATGTTTGTCTGTGTCTGGGCATTGAAGAGTTGGGTATTTATGGTAGTGTTAATAGTCTGGGCTTGTTTATTCTGTCCTTCTCAGGAAGGCTTTCTGGATATTCCAAAGGTTTTTGGTGTTGTGCTATAAGCTGTACCTGCTTTAGGGTATGCCCCGAGCCCGGTAACACTGAGGTTCTTGCAGTCTCTTAGAGGTACAACCTTGATGGTCTTGGACAAGATCTGTAGAATTGTCTGGATTACCAGGCAGAGGCTCTTTTCTCTTCCCTTAATTTTTCCTAAACAAATGGAGCCTCTCTTTCAGTTCTTATCCACCTAAATATGTGAGTGAAGTAACACAAGAACCCCTATGGCCACCCTTACCATGACTGTTCTGGGTCAAACCTGAAGTCAGTACTCACTGGGACTCACCGAAGTCCTACTGTAACCACTCTCTGGCTACTGTCCATGTTCACTCAAGACACATAAGCTCTACAATCAACAGGTGGCAAAGCCAGCCAGTCCTGTGTTTCTCTCTTCATGTGGTGAAGTCTCCCAGGCCTTAGGTGGGTCCAGAAGTATTGCTGGGAATCAGATACTAGTGAAGACTCACAGTACCTGGTTTTAACTTCATATCACTAAAACAGGCACTGAAGAGGAAGTGAAAAATGTCTTGAATTACCCATGCCACCCCTCCTTCTGCCCTGTAACAGTGTTGTCATGTAGAGAGTGTTTCTGTGCACTGGGGTGGGGAGAGCACAGCTATTTTGAGGCATTGAACTTAGAGCTGTTCTGTTAGAGCAGAAAGGAAAACCAGACCAAACTCTGATGCCCATGCCCACGGGGAGCATTTAAAACAGTCCTAGGCAGAGAGGAATCATCGAAACCAGAGGTCAGAACTTGAGGTTTTGCAAACCTCACTGCTATAGGCTTAAGTGTTGTGTGTCTCTAAGTATGGTTGAAAGGCAAACTAGGCCACAAGGACTGCAACTCTTAGGCAGTCCTACTACTGAATTGTGGCCCAGATACAACAGACTTGGGGGACACATGATTTACTGGGAAACCAGTTGCGTGGCTAAGGGAGCACTGGCATCAGTCAATCCCCGACTGCACGATTCGTGGCTTACACTTGTAATCCCAGTACTTTGGGAGGCCAAAGCAGGTGGATCACCTGAGGTCAGGAGTTTGAGACCAGCCTGGCCAACATGGTGAAACCCCATCTCTACTAAAACTATAAAAATTAGCTGAACATGGTGGTGCATGCCTATAATCCCAGCTACTTGGGAGGCTGAGGCAGGAGAATTGCTTGAACTCGGGAGGCGGAGGTTGCAGTGAGCTGAGATCTTGCCACTGCACTCCAGCCTGGGTGACACAGCAAAACTCCATCTGGAAAAAAAAAAAAAAAAAAAAAAAGTTGTTGAATTTTGTCAAAGGCTTTTTAAAGATGTATTGAAATAACATGCTTTATTTCCAGTAATTAATTGAAACTAAATTAATTTTTATTTGTAATTAGTTAATTCAGTTAATATGATGTATTATGTTGATCAATTTTGACAAGTTATATCAATCCTATATTTTTGTAGTAATTCCCACTGGTCCTGGTATATAAATCATTTTTACATGTTGCTGACTTTTATTTGAAGGTATTTTGTTGGGGGGATTTATGTCTCTGTATTAATAACGGACATTAGTTTGTTGTTTTCATTTCTTGTAATGTCCTTATTATTTTTCATATCAAGGTAACACCTACCTCAGAATATTATGGAAGTGTTTAGAATAAGTTGTTGGTAATTAGTGATAATTTATAGTCGATACAATTCACAAGTAAAGTCATCTATGATTGTGCATTTCTTTGGGAGGTTATTTTTGTTAATGATGCTGTATTTGCTATAGGTTTACAAAAGCTTTCTACTCCTTCTCAGACAGTTTTGGTAGTTTATATATCCCTAGGATTTTTTTCTATTTCATTTACATTATCTAATGTGATGACATACAAACGATTTTTTTCTCGTATCCTCTTATAATTAATCTTTTCATTTCTGCAATGTCATTAATGATGTCTTTTCTTCATTTCTAATTTTAATAATTATATTTTCAACTCTCTATCTCATCAGTATAGATAAAAGGTTACAATCTTATTGATCTTTACAAAGAACTAAATTTTGGTTTCACTGCATTTTCTCTCTTGGAGTTCTCTTTATTATTATTATTTTTATTATGTTTTATAGACTCTAAAATGTCCATTCTTGTGTTTACTTTGAGTATATTTGTTTCCCTATTTTTGTAATTTGTCAAAATGGTATGTTATTATGTATGATCATTTATCTTGTTTTAATACAGGTATTTGTAGTTATAAATTCATTCCATCATTTCATTTACTGTATTCATAATGAGTGGTGACAACATGCTAGCAGCCCTCACTCTCAGAGCCTCCTCGGCCTCGGCGTCCACTCTGGCGGCACTTGAGGAGCCCTTCAGCCTGCCACGGCACTGTGAAAGCCTCTCTCTGGGCTTGCCGAGGCCGGAGGCAGCCCGCCTTGCTTGTGGGGAGGTGTGGAGGGAGAGGCATGGGAGGGAACTGGGCCTTTGAGCTGAGCTCGTGGGCCAGCGCCAATTCCGGCTGGGCATGGGCTCACCGGGCCCGCACTGGGAGCAGCAGGCCGGCACAGCCGCCCAGGACAGTGAGGGGCTTAGCACCAGGGCCAGCAACTGCAGAGGGTGCCCCGGGTGCCCCAGCAGTGCCGGCCCGCTGGCCCTGCCCTCGAATTCTCGCCAGGCCTCAGCTGCCTCCCAGTGAAGCAGTGCTCGGGACCTGCAGCCTACCAAGCCGGAGTCTCCCGCCCCCGCCCCGCAACCCCTTGTTCTTTTGCTCTTTGCAGTAAATCTTGCTGCTGCTCACTCTTTGGGTCCACACTGCCTTTATGAGCTGTAACAGCTTCACTCCTGAAGCCAGTGAGACCACAGAACCCACCAGAAGGAAGAAACTCCAAATATGTCCAAACATCAGAAGGAGTAAACTCTAGACACACCATCTTTAAGAACCGTAACAGTCACCACGAGGGTTCGCGGCATCATTCTTGAAGTCAGTGAGACCAAGAACTCACCAATTCCAGACACAATACGTTTTGATATACTGTATTTACATTTTCATCCATCTCAATGTTATTTTTTCTAATTTCCTTGTGAATTTTTCTTTAATTATTCATTAAGAAAATGTGGTTTAGTTTCCGTATATTGTAACTTTAAACATTTTTTGTGTTAGTCATTTCTAATTTCAATGTATTGTGATCAGAAAACATAACTTGAATGATTTTAATCCTTTCACATTTATTATGCTGTATTTTGTATCTCAAAATATGATTTATCCTGGATAAATGCTTAACTTTCTCTAGAGAAGAATGTGTGTTCTATTGTTTTACTCTGGAGTATTCTATTGAATACTCTTCAGTACTTGTGGGTTAGGACACACGCATGTCCAGTGGCCTTCTTTGCCGCACTTAAAGCAGGTCCCAGGAGGAAGACTGCTATGGGGTCTTTTGTGCCCATGAGTGCTACTGCCAGGTTGGTGAATAGCTGTGGCTAGTAACTGGTATTTGGCATGATCTTATTGGGCCTTGTTTATTTTTTCCTGCTCATCCCTATTATTAAAGACTTTGAAAGCCAGGTTGAGAAGGTTTTGTTGTGAAGGAGACCTCTCCTTGTGAGGAGATAGAGGTTTGAGGGACTTCTTTGGCTTTTCAAAGTTTGCACCAGATGTTGGGAGCTGAATGGGAGATAAAATGGGTATTAAGAACTATAGTGCCTTCTCAGGAAGCAGGATCAACACATGTGTATTTTTGGAGAACATCTATAAGGCAGGAGAGAAATTTAGCAGGATTTTTATCTGACCTCTGGGAAATTTCTTTGAAGTTTTTAAAAAATTTACAGCTTTATAGGCAGATTTGTTAATGCCTGCAATGAGGCCCGTGATCATATGGTTACGGGACACTTGGCCAGGGTCCATGGGTTGGTATTCCCAGGAAGGCTTTTCTTCAGGGACTGCCGCAGCCCCTACTGGCTTAGGAGGATCTTGCTGATGGAGGTCATCGGCGTGTGTCTGGGCCGTGAGCCACACTCTTTCCTTTTCTTTCAGAAGGAGGGTAGGAGACAGAATGATATAGAGATCATGCTAAGTAAATTTATACAACGGGGTGAGATATTTGAACTCTTTGATATAAGTATCGGGATCAGAGGAGAAGGACCTGAGATGCTTTTGGATTTGGGAAAATCAGTAATATAGAAAGTAATGTGGATATGGACAATTCCTCCAGCCCCAGCAACCTCCCAGAGGGGAAGTATGGGAGCTGGTTATTGGGCATGTTGGGTCCGAGTGCAGGTAAGGGATGGAGACAGAGAGGACTCAGAATTGGAAGCAGGGTGGTTAGAGAGAGAGGATGAGAAGGGCAATGCTGGGGTAGGAGTGTGTGGTGGAGGGTCATGATGTTCTGGGGGATGAATGGGATGAGGCCAGGTAGCTGGGAAGTCTGCAGGGTCAAAGGAGGAGTTGTTGGTTGGTACAGAAGGGGGTTCTGCTGAAAGAAAGTCAGGTTTTGAATGAGAAAGGAGGATTTGGAAAGTGGAGTAGGATTGGCAAAGGGAAGGGCACTTATGGTGGGTGAAGAAAGCCTGAACAGAAGGAATTTAAGACCAGTTTCCATTGTGGTGGCAAAAATTGTCTAAGTTCCTGAGTATATTTAAATGAAAAGGCCAATCTGCAGGCCACTGGGAGCCATTGTCTAATTTACATTGTGGCCAAGTCGTATTACAGTAGAAAATAAGCCTCTTGGGAAGAACCTCTGAACGGAGGTTGGGAGTGTTGAAGTTGTGCAAGAGGCACCCCAGGGAGGATAGTTTTAGACAGAGTAGACTGAGTAGCTCCCATACCGAATGGAGGAGGGCGCAGAAGAAGAGACTGCTGGTGGCAGGGACTGCGGAAGAGGGCGTCCCCAGTCCCAGGGGCCTTGTTTAGTATACAGAAGGGAACCACAGAGTCTGGCATCCCTGAAATGGAGGAGCCAGAGGCCTAGAGGCCGCAGGGAGCCCTTGACCCAGTGCTGGGTCTTTCAGGAAGACAGAGACCGTCAAGGGTCCCTGGGAAATGACAAGAGTCTCTCTTACTCACCCCTGTGTAGACTCTAGTGATGAATGAAGTCGCCAACAATGGGAGGGTCCAAGAAATCCTCCAGGTCTTCTGCAGGGTTGGGAAGGGGAGGGTGGCCAGGAGATAGGGAAGGGAACCGAGGCTCTAGAACATCGTAACAAGTGAGCTTGGGAGGAGTGAGAGAGCCAAAAGGAGAGGGAAAGGAAGACAGAGAGAGTCCTCTAGGGACACCCAGCCAGAGCCTACCCCTTCCTGGGTTTTGGCACCAAAATGTAAGGTTAGCCAAGAGAAGGAATGAGTAGACTCCCAAAGTCCGGCAAGCAAGTTTTTATTAACCTGCCAGGCTGCTCCAATGTCAACAGAGGAGACAACCCCCTTACAGGCTGCTGTGGGGTTTTACAGGGCAAGGGGCTAGGTTGGGGTGGGGGAAACTGAGTAGGTGTGCAGGTGTTGCAACCGTTTCCTGGAAACGTTTTTGCCTGCTTGGCTAGGCAAGGTGGGCAGATGTCTTAACCACATCCTGGAAGTGTTTACCAGTTCTGCTGAAACTCTTGCACCAGCGGCTGTAGAAAAGGGTAGGGGGTGTTTGTAGGTGGTCACAAAGGACTGTATTGAGAAGGTCATGGAGGAGGAGGAGGGGTAGCTTGGATCTCTACCAAGAGCTTCTTCATCTAATATTTACTATATTTACTATACCATTTTCTTATTTGTAAAAGGAAGATTTGCAGAATCATCTAAATACCCATCTGACAAAGATTCCATGATTCATGTATTTCTCAAGACAGCCATACAATAAAATTGTAAGATCATAAGAATATTAATTCTATTCTACCAAATGCAATACAAGGTATCCTCTCTTTCAATAATAGTTAGCTCACTTCAAATTCAACATTCCTAGTGAATCTCTACATGGGGAAACAACCTTCTTTGTAGCTGCTATTTTTAATTCTCAAAGAGAATCTTTCTGTGGTGTGTAAATATATTTGTTTCACTTCCCCATCATGCTCTTTAATCAAGGGAAAATGTCCTACATTGGACATGGACTATATCAGACACTCTATTTGGCAAACTGTGATAATTCTTGAATTTTCATTTAACATCAACAAAAATGTTAAAAGGTTATAGTAGTCTTGGAATTATTATTGGCAGGAACATTTTTAATATAGTTACATTGAATTCTTTAAATAATTTCAACAGCCTCACAATCAGTAGAATTTTATACATTATTTTTCAATTTTTTCTCAAAAAATTTACAAGTAATACTTTTCTTCACTCCTCCCCACAAAATGTATATCAACAGGAAATAATGAGTTTATGGAGTAATATCATATTTGATGACATTAATTGTCCTTGGCTGCAATACTAAATGCTGAATAATAAAATCTATCTGAATTTTTATAACTAGAGAAGCCCCTGTGATACTCTTAGAATATGTTAAATACAAGATGCTAATGGATGAAAAACGAATACATAAAACTGCATTAAAATATTTTATATAATTAAATTTTGAATAAAGACTTGGATTAATGAAGTTAGATGAGGCAAATAACATGAAATATTTACCAGTGTAGAAAACTATGCTTCTCTAGACAAAGATCTGCGAAGTTATGTATACAAGACTACTAAATATTGAGTTATCCTAGTTTACATATACAGAAAGGTAGAAGGATGACCACTGGATATGAACTTACAAGATATTATTAATTATGTAGATTTTCTGGAGTTATGAGTTGCTATTGTTTCATAATAAATTAGCACAAATATTGCTCCTTAAAACATAATAACTTCAGGTCACCAGTTACTCACAAAAGTTTTACCTGAGTCTCACATGCCTCTCCTGAAGGTTGTCAATACAATAAGCAAAGAGCTATAACCATCAGACACGAGGAATAGTGGCCTGCACATTCAACCTCAGGAAAAGGACATTCTTGAGCACACTAATCTCAGAGATTTGGTGTCAGGTCTTTCTATTTGTCAATTATCTCACATACAAGGTGGCACAGGGCAACATCTCATGCTCAAATATATTGTGCTTTAGGCATGCTTTGACTGCTGTCATGTTTGACAATTGGGCTGATGGAGTCCTTCAGGAAGGAGATGCTGAAATGAGGTTAAGAATGCTAGCAATAGGGGCCGGGCATGGTGGCTCACGCCTGTAATCCCAGCACTTTGGGAGGCCGAGGCGAGCGGATCACGAGGTCAGGAGATCGAGATCATCCTGGCTAACACAGTGAAACCCCGTCTCTACTAAAAATACAAAAAAAAAAAAAAACTAGCCTGGCGAGGTGGCGAGCACCTGTAGTCCTAGCTACTCGGGAGGCTGAGGCAGGAGAATGGCATGAACCCGGGAGGCAGAGCTCGCAGTGAGCTGAAATCCGGCCACTGCACTCCAGTCTGGGTGACAGAGCGAGACTCCCATCTCAAAAAAAAAAAAAAAAAAAAGAATTCTAGCAATAAAAGATATGCTAAAGTTATAAAAGACACAAGGAAGGGACAAAATTGGGCAGCAAATGCCTTTACATGTTGAAACTGTACCTGCAATCTGCTCTAGCAAATGCACCATCTTCTGATAGTCTACTGTATTGTATACTATGTTTTTGACCTTGTAGTAGCATTTGAGTCATTTTTCAGGTTACCTTTTCTTCAGTGTCCAGAATGGTGGATAAAGTGAAGATAAAATAGGCACTGTCATTTTTGAATTTGTAAGATGCCTGAGTATTGCACTAATCTTCACCACTCAGCCCACGTTGCAGTATTATTTGTGATTTACTAGACTGGTTATTGATGGAGATAGGAATGTTAGTTTCTGAGCCCTCCACTTTATCTTTTCTATTACAATAGCTTTTACTCTATAGTCTAAGAGCAAATGTGAGAAGTCCTACAATTGCCAAGTGTCTCTCTCAATTATACACTTGGAAACCCAAAAGACCTGCTGTAATGATAACTTTACTCATGACCCCATCCATTATTGGGCTTCTTTGTAATATTAATATCTTTCTAATGGGAATTTGTAGGGATTATAGTACTTTTGGTCTTCAGAATCATCTGCCTATGTGCCCCTAGCCCATGTGTGAAAGATTCAGTTCCCAACAAGGGCACTGAGCTTGTTATAACAGACTTACTTGGGCTAAAGGCTGAATTGTGTTTGAAGCTCAGGAACTCCAACTAGTAAATCCTGGGCTTGATCTTTTGAATTATTTTCTCTCTCATTACAGGAGATAAGGTGCTTTGCAAGCTACCAAAGACACATTTTGTACTTTATACTTAGTCACCAATTATTCCCTTTGCAAGCTACCAAAAAGACGTTTTACACTTCGTATTTAGTCACCAATGGCAGAACTGTTCCTAGCCTGACATTGTCACTATATAGGACACTGAGAAATAAATTTAATAACAGCCAACCAGTTTAATTTTCCTTGTACATATTATCTGTCACTCTCTACTTTTCGTGTTACTAAATAATTATGACAACCTGGGTATTTCTCTCCACTGGAATATTACCATATACCCTAGGGTTAAATTTCAGAAACTGGACCACAGTTTTGTACTATGGACTATCCATGCCCTACATACCTTACAGGATTAAATCATCATTAAGTCAGGTAGTGAGAGATCTAGTCCCAAATCCACATTTTTCCAGCTGCCTACTTGAATCACACCTGATACCAGGTGTGTTAATCTGGCTATCTGGAAAGTAGAATATCTGAGAGTTAGAAATGTCAGCATTTTATTTTGAGTTAGTTAGGAAAGTCTTCGGACTGTAATATCTATTTAAAACCTAAAAGGAAAATTGGGCAAGGAGACCCACCAATTGTGAAACAAATTTGACTCTTCATAAACTAAGTGGGGCATTCCAGAATACAGATGGCCCTTTTAAAAAGCCCCACATTCAGCAGATATAGCCAAGCACTGGAAACTTCTGCCTGATTTACAATTATCTCTTGTTATTTTGCGATCTTAAAATTATTAGCCGTATTGGGTAAGATCCTTAATTCATGTGAATTTTATTTCACATTCCAGTGCATTGTGTTACCTCAATTTGCAATTTGTGAATCTTCAAACTGTTTAATTATTATCCTTCCTTCCCAATAAAATATTTTAAAGAAGTGTCCAAACAGTGCATCACCACAATATCTAGTTTATTTTTATTACTCCACAGTATCTGATATTATGATAGCAGGACACCTTATAGAGGTGGCAGAGACTTGGAGCCTTTAATCTCTTTTATTACTTTCTTATATATACTGTATACTATTTGACTAATATCTTCATGTCATATGAATTTTGGACTTTAAATATTTCTGACTTCTAATTGAGAAAATCCTCAAACTTCAGTTTTTAAAATTGTCATGGATATTCTTGATATTTTCTATTTCACTCTAAATTTTAAAATCAGCTTGTCAATTTCTACACATAAAAAATTTGGTATTTTGAGAGATATTCTGAATCTATAATTCAATTTGAAGTGAATTAACATTTTAAAAATATTAAGCTTTATAAGTAATTATTATTGCAAGTATTAAATTTTTCAAAAGCTCTGTTACTATTTTAGTGTAGATGTTTTATCCATTTTTCATTAGATATATTGCTGGTGTTTTTTTTCTCATCCTTCTAAATTACACATATATAACACCTATATATCATTGCTAGTATTGATTTTAAAAAGTGATTTTTAATATCAACTTTGTGTCTATTGAATTTGATTAATTCACTTCTTTATTCATTATTAATAATTTGGTGAATTTTACATTTATACAACTATATTATCTGCAAACTATGAGAGCTGTAATTTTCTTTCTAAGCTTTGTAACTTTTCTTTATATTTATGTCTTATTTCACAACATAAGACCTCCAGTAAATGGTTGAAAACTATATATTGAATAATGGAATGTTGATCTATAATCTTATAAATATTAATCCTTATGCTGTTTAGGGGCGAGTAGTACCTTTGCCGTTTAACAGATGAGAAAATGAAGCTCAGTGAATTTCTCTCACTTTCTCAAAGTCAAATTGTTCCTATGTGAGCAAACTAGCATGAGAAATTCAGTTAACTCGCAATGCTAGGGATTTTCCTTTTTCTACCTTTATCATACCATCCAATTTCAGATTCAATTAGACGTGCATTTTCTTCTGAAGTCCTTAGGGTGTGTTTTATTTTAATGTTCTGATTGTGTATCCCCTGTACTAATCATGTATGAAAAATCAATTTCTCCTGCAAAGGACTACAACTAGAGACCAGGTATATGAAGATTCATTTCCTAGTTTATATGTGCTCAGGACTTGCGTAAAAAATACTCCATATTATGTATCAAAATTACATTAGTGAAATCTTATGGAGTATTGTTAACCCTTTTCTCTGGTGGGTCTGTACTTATGGTATTAACAACTATTCTTCGCAAGATTAGATATTGCATACTAAGTTAAAAGTATTTAAGTGGCCTAAATATCCTTTTCAGTCCTCTATTTCAATGTTTCTATGTCTAACCCTAGAAAAGTTAAATACTAAATGTCAAGTAGCCAATCTAATTTTTACTATATATAAAACGAATAATAAAATGTAATTTTAAATGATATTTCTGTACTTCCATATGATCCGTCTGAGCATATTTTTAACTACCTGCATAAGCCCAGTTAAGCCATTTTTGATCCTTTATATGGAAAATGATTATAGAGTCCATTTGATGTTATTAAATTGCATGAAGAAAATCTACATTTCTCTAGTTGATGAATCTCACCCTTGAGTTTCATTTTATTAAACTATAATTATTAGATCCTTTAATATTCATACAGGAAGAGCTTGTATCACATTTTGAGCTCAAAACTAAGCAGTAAGGAGATAAAGTGTAATGGGACAGGAGAATTAAAATAGCTATAGGAGTCCCTTTTCCAAAGTGTCAATCCATTTAATATCCAAAACTATAGGCATAAAATTATGTTTTAATATAGATGCTATACCATGTGTTAAAGATAAAAAAAATCAATGTTATTTGTTAAAATACAGTAAGGCAGACTTTATTCAGGGCCACTGCTATACTTTTGGAGGTCATGACAATGGCATTTTGTAGTGAGGGAAAAAGATATGACTCAATTCTAAATATAGTATGGAAATACAGTATGGAAAATATAGTATGGAAAAGTGGGAATTTATATTCCTGCAGCAGGATGAGGGTCAGTGGATAAAAAAATAACTAAGAAGTAACTTAACAGTAAGGGGAATTCAGGCTAAACCTATCTAACAGGATTCTTGCTGAAGAAACACCAAGGTTACTACACATTAACTAGGGATGGTGGAGGATGGAAATCCTCGGTAATACCAAAGGTGATAAGATATTGAGGGTGGGAGGTTCTTACTGAACTGATTTATCAGGGCTTCTGCTAAAACTGGATTTTTACAAGCAAGTATACAGATGATCCTAGAAAGTTCAGGAGCCTGAATAAAATTTGCTCAAGCAATCATCTTTGTTACGTGTATATTAACATAGACTTTCTGAAATATCTGGTTCTCCATTTTTAAACTGTCTATCCCATCTATTCTATATAATAAAATATGCCTTAAAATATGTAATTCTATTTTTAGCATTTGAAATGGATGGCATCTGATCATGCTTCATGTGATTCCTCATTTAGATCTGGACTCTTTATATCATTAAGGTACCCTGAATATATTCAGTATGGTAAGAAATATTTTAATCATTGTAGACAAATAAGTCAAAGTCAATTGCTGTATTAGTTCATTCTTGCATTGGAATAAAGAACTACTTGAGACTGGGCAATTTATAAAGAAAAAAAAGTCTAATTGACTCACAGTTCTGCAAGTTGTAAAGGAAGCATGGCAGAGGTGGCCTCAGGAAATTTATAATTATGGCAGAAGGCAAAGGGGAAACTGGCACATCTTTACGGCCAGAGAAGAAGGAAAAGAGAGAAGGGGATGTGCCACATATTTTTAAACAACCAGGTATCATAAGAACTCACTCACTATCATGAGAACATCAGGGACGATCCACCGTCATGATCCAATCGCCTCCCACCAGCCCCTCCTCCAACATTGAGGATTACAGTTCAACGTGAGATTTGGGTGGGGACACAAATCCAAACCATATAAATTGCATATTAGGGTTTTAAGAAGAAATGTATCCAGATCCTTCTGTAACTGTCAACAGTTCATGGTCAGAAAAATAAAATAAAACTCGAGAGAATATAGAGAAATTTAAAGATTGGAAAGTGAAATACTCTCACCTACTCATCAAAACAAGTATTAACTCATGTGAAGTGAATGTGATGTAGCCCATGTTTTTCTGTATACTGAAGATATAGGAACGACAAAGAAATTAGAGTTCTGGCCTAAAGGAGTTTGTGTGTTTTAAAAGGATACAGATATTAATCATTTATACAGAAACACATAAGATAATTTCTTGTTCTGAGTGCTAAGAAAAACAGTCTAAGGAGGCATTTGACTGAGAGTGGCTAATGAGAGATTTCTCCTTTAGCTAGTGTTGTCAGGAAGATAAAACCCTAATGATAAAAAAAAAAAAAGGCAGCAGTGAAAATATCTTCTAGAATAATGTTTCAAGCTTAAGGAACCCTACAGCAAAGGGCCCTAGTTAAAAATGGACCTGAAATGCTGGAGGGTTATAAACACCACAGTATTGTTAATGTGGTCTTTCATTGTACTTTCATTCTGTAGTTGTAATGGTTTCCAGGTTATGGCACTGGTAGAGGATCTTGACTGCAAGTTGTCCAGCTTCTTGGTGTCCTGAACAAAGAGTTAGACACTATCTCCAGCAAAGCAAAGAAAGAATGAAGCAACAAAAGAACAAAAGTGGGAATGTATTGAAAACGAAAGCACACTGGGCAGTGTGGGAGTGGACCTCAGCAGTGGCTCAAAGGCCCAGAACAGAAACTTCTTGGGTCTAAACATTCCCTACAAGTCTCCCATTGGTCACGTCATACTCATCTCATGTAAATGAAGTTGCAGCCCACACTCAGTCTGATTGGTTACAGAAAGCAGCCAATCAGAAGCTGAAGTTACAATCGTCACACTCCTGTGCAAATATCTGATTGGTTGCAAAAAGAAACCAATCAGGGGCTAGGGTGATGTTACAAATTATTCTTCTATGCAAATGAAGACTCCACCCACAATCAGTCTGATTGGTTGTGGCTAGTAACCGTTCAGAGGCGGGAGCGAAGTTACAAAGTTGCAAACAAAGACAGGACCAGCAATCAGTCTTATTTGCTGCAGACAGCCAGTTTTCCATTTGCCACACAGAAAATGTCAAAGAGAGTAGCCTCTGTTCCTTTTGTTAGATGTGTAAAGTTAGGAGTTTCCTTTCAGTTTAGTTCTAGAAAGTCAGTGTGAAACAGCCTTAGCTTCCCTGCCTCCAGACCCTATCCTCCTGGTTCAGTAACATTCATCCATACAAAATGAGTTTTAAAATCTCAAACTAAACTTACTTATAGCCAAGTGGTAAATAAAATGACATCCTGTGAAAGCTCCCTTATTTTGGAAAGCCCTATAACAATATACTTGAATACTTAGGACTTGATATATAAAATTCATTCGTGAAAAAATAGAGAAAATGTATTCTTTTATGACGTTCTCACGTTTAAAGAAGAACATTTTGCCATTCTTGCTGGTAAGCACACATAGAATTTAAGAAAGGAAAATAATCTAATGTAATGATTACCATCTATGCAAAACCATATTTCTTTTGGGGCCAATTTTGTCTGCTTCTCACAAGAGTCCCATATAATCAATATTGGTTTTTGCCCGTTTAGTAGCCAGAAAACTGTTTTACAGAGGGGAAAAGGCCAAGTTAATAGGTAGAAGGGATGATCATGTGGAGATACAGATCTAGCCCCATCCTAACTCAAAGTGTGTGATCTCTATTTTTTTCTTTATTGTCTCAAAAGAAGGAGAATGTGGATGGAGACAAGGCACTCAACCCATTAGCCTAATGTTGTTCTCTGGTCAATTTATATTGATGAATTTTTGCTTTTATAATTTTGTGACTGGCTCCTTCTTCAGGCTTTTTCTTTGCAGGAATTTGAAAGCAACCCTATGAATATAACATTTGTCAAAAAAGAGCAAGTGCCAAGCCCATTGAGAATAACCTTACAACATGTACAAAGATTCCAGAAAAAACATTTTCATCCCTCTGAACAAAAGTGTCTGGCTTTTGAAAAATACTAATTTCTAAACAGTAAGAGATTCTTTAATTTTGTGTACATGAAGCTTTTAAATTCACAACAAATGTAAACTTTAAAATTATTTGAAAGTGACAAAACAAAATAAAAATATACCCTTCATTTTAATCCGGTTTCAGAGAAGTTCAGCATCTCAACCATATCTTTACTAAAGAGGCAGACATACTAATCTAAGTATTTTATGAGCATTAATGGCTTCAATATAGCTCAAGAATGCCAAATAAGTGTTTTATAAACTCAACAGATAAACAAACAAAACTGAATAAACAGCTATAGTGATATTATAAATTATATCTCTTCATACTAATGCCAAACACTGGAATTTGAAATTGCTAATTAAAGACATTAGTGAATGTCAATACAGCAATATTTTAATGACTCCAAGGTAATCCCAAAGCAATCAATTTAGATCAGAATGAGTTTATTGTAAAGTGCCAAAGGTGGAAAAAATGCTTCCTTTGCACGATAAAACAACAATTTCTCAAATGAATAATGCCTAGTCAAAATTTAACTAGATAATTACTTCATTTGCATTTATTAAGGAAATATAACAACTTGGAAGAAAGCTCTTTGGGAAATGATCTCGAAGTTTAGCGTCATCTAATTTTACCTTAACTTCTGAATACACAGAACACATTAATGATGATAACAAACCAGAACAACAACAGCAGAGAAGAACAACAAAGTTATACGAAATTTATACGACAAAAGGCAGGGGCCTATTTTATCGCTGGTATGTGTATAAAAATTACCAGATCATTGTAGAAAGGTACTTGGCCTAGTGAGTTAAGGAGAGGATAAGCTTCAGTTTCTATATTCTGTGTCCAGTTTTCCTAGAAGCAGCGAAAAGTGGCAGCCTTTATTTTTATACCTGTATGAGTATAAGTGAAAACAATGCATGAATTTTGTTTGTTTCCATCTTATTCCAACAGGATCTGACCATTGTCCAGCTTCTTCATTGGTATCACAAAGAAAATGGCCTAGAAAATCACACAAAATACAATATCCTAATTTACTTAGAAGGGTTGGATCTAATCTATATCATGGGGTTCTTTTGGATCATGATACCAGCAGTGGAAGACTCTTTCTAATAACAAACAATTAAAATAAAAACTAACAACTATAACAAGGTTCTGAGGTAGTCTGAGATAATTTAGTCTTCCAATCAGTTGTAGGTGTGTGCAGTGATTTGTGGCAATAAAGAAGCAGACAGAAAATATTAAATCTGATGATAATCAGTCATTAGAAAGATATGAAGGCAGAATATCATATGTAGTTTGCAATTCCTCCTGTCAAAAAGTAGAATCTATCTCCCCATCCTTTGAATCAAGTCTGGCTTTGTTACTAGGCTTGAACTATAGAATATAGCATAAATGACAGTGTCAGTTCGGAGCATACATTTCAAGAGGTCTTGCAGGTTTTGTTCTCATTCTTTTACAGTTCTGCTGCTATATGAACCAGCCTCAAATAGTCTGAGTCTGTGATATCACCCGGTCACCTCCATCACTTCAGTAGAAGGTCTGCCACTGCCTGACATGTGAAATAGAGTATCTAGGATAAGCCACCTGTCAAATTGTCAACTTTATGCAGATATACAAGTGACAGGTCTGAGATCAGCCCAGCCCAGTCAACAGAGAAATATTCTAGTAGATTCATTATAAAATTAAATAACATTAAAACAACAACAACAACAACAACAAACTAAGTTTTGGATGATTTGTTGTGCACCAAAGACTTGCATGTGACCAAGTGCTAAAAATTGTCCATTATTTACCCAATACACTTTGGCTTGACCGAACTGTAGTCACACTTTTCTCCTCCCTAAATGCCCCTAGACATTGGCTTGCCTACAAGCTCAAGTAAGCACTAAAGCTCCAAGTTACAGAACATTCCACTGAACAGCTCATTCTGAAATTCGCAGACCACAGAAACATTGTATGTTAAACCATCCTGACTGTGCTGTTGGCTCATGTCTACTCTCTGCCCTATTATTCACAAAGTTCTTGCTAGCACTAACCTCCCTATTTTTACAGGCTTTTTTTTGTTTACTTTTGAGACACTTGCAGATCCTGAGGTTAGAACTTTTCCCCATTGCAAGAGTGTTTTTGAATAAACTCTCCTTACTTGAGTCTGTGTTTATTTTTTTGGTATACAACTTGAAGCGTTTAAGAGTAAATGAGAACTGGGTGTGGTGGCTCATGCCTGTAGCCCCAGCACTTTGGGAGCCCGAGGCTGGTGGATCACAAGGTTAGGAATTCAGGACCAGCCTGGTCAAGACGGTGAAACCTCGTCTCTACTAAAAATACAAAAATTAGCCAGGCGTGTTGGCATACACCTATAATCCCAGCTACTCGGGAGGCTGAGGAAGAGAACTGCTTGAACCTGGGAGGTAGAGGCTGCAGTGAGCTGAGATCATGCCAGTGCATTCCAGCCTGGGCAACAGAGGGAGACTCCATCTCAAAAAAAAAAAAAAAAAAAGAATAAATGAGTAAGGACCTGGTCAGATGGCTAAAAGGCCACTGTATACTACACAGCTCAGTTCCATTTTGTTATTGGAGTATGATGAGTTGAGTGTGTGACTTGCTCAAAAACCCAGTGACTCCATACAGTGCAACTAGAGGATTAAAGGGGTGTTTCTTAAACCACATTGTGCATACGAGTCACCTGTGGGTCTCATGTAAATGGAGATCTGGAATGAATTCTGAGGTTCTGCTTTTCTAAAGCTCACAGGTGATACCAATACTGCTGATCAACTTTCTACTTTTTGAGTTACAACAGAATAGAGAAACTCACATATCTTCATGCAAAGTTCCAAAGTTAGTGGAGAGAGATTATTGAGAAAATTACCCTTCTGCTTAAACTCTACTAGTTAGTGCAGCACAGTTTATATGGTGTTGCTTATAGATGATAACTCATTTATGAATTGACTCTGCTCTCATCAGACTTCACAGATATCCTCCAAGCTATGAAAAGCTTTTTTAGGGAATTTTTTTTCTTTTTAAGTGCCTAGCATCATTTTATTTATATGGACACATGTAGATGGTGACATGTTTCAGCACATCCAATATTGAGTCAGCAAGTAAAAATAATCATTCATAAGTTTTACTCTTTAGATAAATGGGTAATGATGTAATTGCTTGGGTTCATTGCCCCATATAGTGCTGTGTTGTAGCTGTATTAAAATCATTGGCACTAATGGAGAGGTACTGGAACTCTTTAGCCAAAACCAAACTGCACATTTTCCCTTCTGCTCCTCACACCATGCTTTTACAAACATGTAATTTAAATGATGTGAAGTGAACATAGTTTTCCACTTTGGTACAGGCATCACAATCCACACACACTTTCACTTAAGCCAATTCAGAGTTTATAAAATTAAATTCTCTTACAGGCAGGTGTGGCCTTTCTATTTATCTTTAACCAAACAAGACACAGTCATGCTTCCCTTAGTGACAGGAATACATTCTGAGAAATGTATCATTAGGCGATTTTTGTCACTGTGCAAACATCACAGAATGTACTTATACCAACCTAAATGGTATAGCCAAATACATACCTAGGCTATATAGTATAAACTATTGCTCCTAAGCTACAAACCTGTGTAGAATGTTATTTTACAGAAGCCACCTCCTAGGTCTTGCCGAAGAGGCAAGCTGATGATAGACATCTATCTATATTTTATAGATATCTATCTTATATTGTTAAGAAAGGGGTCGTGGGGATCAGCCAAGGTCCATCATTGTTTTTTTGCCCCCCCACCCCCCCCATAGATTGTCAGCTGTAAGTGAAACTCCTAGTAAAAAAGAGGGGAGCCCTGTGTTAGGAGTCCCCATAAACATGTACTGTAATTATTTGTATATAGAAAAAAATTTACTGTAAAAGTTAACTTTACTCAGAATACTGTAGGCAATCGTAATACAATGGTAAATATTTGTATGTCTAAACATATCTGCATCTAGAAAAGCACAGTACAAATATGGTGTAAGTAGTCACATGAGACCACCATCATGTATACATTCCCTCATTGACCAAAATATGGTTATGTGCCACATGACTGTAATCTAACTGTTGTGTTTGGAATCTTAAACTAATCATCTTTATTTCTTTCATATGTATATTAAATATATATTATGTTATATATTAGCTATCTTATATTTTATAAATTGTATGCTCCATAATATAAACTATTATATAATTACTTTATATATTTATATATTACATATATTTATCTA
>NW_012113919.1:1616045-1616789 GCF_000951035.1 Colobus angolensis palliatus
TTTGAAAACTGGCACAAAACAGGGATGCCCTCTCTCACCACTCCTATTCAACATAGTGTTGGAAGTTCTGGCTAGGGCAATCAGGCAAGAGAAATAAATAAAGGGTATTCAATTAGGAAAAGAAGAAGTCAAATTGTCCCTGTTTGCAGATGACATGATTGTATATTTAGAAAACCCCATTATCTCAGCCCAAAATCTCCTTCAGCTGGTAAGTAACTTCAGCAAAGTCTCAGGATACAAGATTAATGTGCAAAAATCACAAGCATTCTTATACACCAGTAACAGACAGAGAGCCAAGTCATGAAGGAACTTCCATTCACAATTGCTTCAAAGAGAATAAAATACCTAGGAATCCAACTTACAAGGCATATAAAGGACCCTCTTCAAGGAGAACTACAAACCACTGCTCAGTGAAGTAAAAAAGGACACAAACAAATGGAAGAACATACCATGCTTATGGATAGGAAGAATTAATATTGTGAAAATGGCCATACTGCCCAAAGTAATTTATAGATTCAATGTCATCCCCATCAAGCTATCAATGAGTTTCTTCACGGAATTGGAAAAAACTGCTTTAAAGTTCATATGGAACCAAAAAAGATCCCGCATTGCCAAGACAATCCTAAGTCAAAAGAACAAAGCTGGAGGGATCACACTACCTAACTTCAAACTATACTACAAGGCTACAGTAACCAAAACAGCATGGTACTGGTACCAAAACAGAGATATAGACCAATGGAACAG
>NW_012113919.1:1618484-1675183 GCF_000951035.1 Colobus angolensis palliatus
TGATGGGTGCTGCCGAGTTGATGGGTGCAGCACACCAGCATGGCACAAGTATACATATGTAACAAACCTGCACATTATGCACATGTACCCTAGAACTTAAAGTATAATAATTAAAAAAAAAGAAAAAGAAAAAAGAAAAAAAAAGTAAGGCAAATAGAGATTGAAGTAATCATTTTGGAGAATAGAATATTTTACAAATCTGGACACATGTACTTTATGAAAGTACCCCTGAGTTTAGCATCAACTTCAATTTTGATGATAAAAATCAAGCTCTCTTAAATGTCATTCTAAAAATAGGATTTATTCTCACATGAAATGTGCATGTGTGTGTGTGTGTGTGTGTGTTTGTGTTTGTATATTTTTTTTTCAAGATGGTAGAATCTAATCTTTGAAAAATAATGACTCTGTCTTTAGTAAAAGAATAATCTGACATTTTATTATATTACTCTCTCTAGTAAATTATGCAATTTTATATTCAAGAGGTTTTCATGGAAGTGTTATTCTTATTCTCTACTAAGTACTCTTTCTAGAATTTTTCTACTAGCCATCGTTCTTTTAATCAGCAATGTTATCAAAACCATTTATAGTCCTTCTACATTTGGGTCTTTAGAAAATTTCCATGAAATAACTTCAGTAAATGGACTCATATGCAATATAGTGCATATGAGTTTAAAATTCTACTTAAAATCTATTATATTTAAAATATATTGATAAAATATTTGAAGTATTTTAAGGGTGTTTATCTTATCAATGCAGATTGGAATCATCTTAATTTTTATTAAATTGACATCCTGCATTGATAGGCTTAAATACACACGTGGCAGAGGTGAAACCTAACAAAGGCTCTAATCCGGAGTTGACTAATGACCTCTACCAGGAGCCGTGCTGCTGGAACAGAACTCCTTATGGTTACACCCATACCTAATATGAAGACTCCAGCTTAAACGTTTCAAAATATATTGTCCTTACTGCACAATTCTTGCTGAGATTTACCCTAAAAGTTTAAGGTCTCCAGAGAGAAATAAGAATTATATATGCACTTAGTTAATGGCCATTAATATCTAGTCTTATCAATAGGAAAATTAAAGTTTAATTCCTAAATCAATTTAGAATTAAAGACCTTGATATAAAGCTTAGGATTTCTCTTTCATCGGAGTATACTTAAAAACTGTATTTATTCACTGTACTTGATAACCTCTAGATTATGCTGAGTTCTTTCTTAAGATATAAAACATAGATTAGATGTATAGCAACCAGCCCACCAATAGTGAAGGAAATATACTTTCTGGTTATTTTAAGGCTCTCAATAAATCAGCTCTATTAAAATATTCTATAATAAGAATACATAACAAAAGAAAATTAACATTGTTACAATAGTTAGAAATATGTGTGTTATTA
Organism: Colobus angolensis palliatus; assembly: GCF_000951035.1. Classification (NCBI taxonomy): domain Eukaryota; kingdom Metazoa; phylum Chordata; class Mammalia; order Primates; family Cercopithecidae; genus Colobus; species Colobus angolensis. The sequence goes on from NW_012113919.1 coordinate 1,619,883, forward strand.
TACTCCATATTCTGTAGTCTGAATTTTGCATATATATATGCCTCTAAATATAATGTAGTATAATACAATATAATATATAGTTCAAACTTTAATATGTCTTATATTACAATGTATGATATAAATATGAAATAGAACACGTAAACAAGACTTGTATTATAATATATGATATAAATATGAAATAGAAAATGTAAATACAATATATACAAAGTGCAATGTATTACTGATGTGTATATATATTCACATATATGTGTATGTAAAAATATACACATACATATAAAACATACATACACCATCCACACAAAGACATACACATATATCCAAACATGTATGCATTTTTTCAATTGAGATTTAGGTCACGGAGAAAAAGGCCAAACTCTCCATTGGCCTATTCAAAACATTCATTAAAAACGCAATCTCTGAATCTTGACTTTAAAAATGAACAAATTTAACAGAACATCTAAGTATAAATATATATAAAAGCAAATTACAAAATCATCTCAAAATTTCACTTGGGAAAAAATTATTTAGAAAACTAATATTTTTTCTGATACCAGTTTTGTAAAACTGAATGTTTAATGTTTGAGATGCAGTGATTTATAACTGTTTTAGGTAAAACAAACTTATAAGAACAGCATTGTATATCTTTTACAAAAAATAAAAAAAACTATAAAAGACTGGAGAGAATTTCATTTATTCATTCACTCATTCTCTCACTAATATTTTCTCCTTGCCTCATGTGATAGGAAGCATGTTGACAGCTCCTCCTCTGAGGAAGTCCATGGTATAATGAATCAGAGACACAGGCCCTAGTAATATAAGACTTATTGGGATCAGAATAAAGGCACAAAAATGAATGTATTTTTATATTAACTTGATAACAAAAATAACTTGTAGAGGAGAGGACACTTTGAGTTTAAACAAAGTATATCAATCAATTTAGAGAGGACTTTAGCGAAAGAAGAAAAAGTATCACGTGTTCTTGCATCCAAGAAAATCTTTAAATATAATGTTTTAGGGAGTAACCCAAAGTCATCAGTGCAAATTTTCCCTTTAGTATTACAATATTATTTAAAATACAGATTGGAGACTGTATGAAGTGTCATGAACATTTCTGATTTCTAGTGTCATGAACATTAGGTAGAAAAGTTGCATAAACTAATTATCAAAGAAGTAGAGTGAGAGAAAGAGAGAATGGATCAATCTATGGAAGACTAACACAGAAGAAAGAACTGTGGTTCAGTAGATCTGAGATTGGGTCAAAGTTTTATTATATATCAATAAAACACATATGATAAAGAAAAAATCCACATACATAAAAACATTTTAAAAACTACTCTTGCAGCCCCAGTTAAATTAGGTAAACTTTAAAAGTTTCTTTCTTTTCTAGCACTGATATTTTTAAACTTTATTTCCTTCTAAAATCAAAAATTAAATACAATCAATCATATGTACATGCATGTACATACAAAAAATTAGAGTAAAAGCAGTGCTATGTGGAGACAAATTGAGAACTGTAATATTTTAAACTATAATATTTATTCTCTGTATAACTATTAAATGTTAAATCCCCTAAAGTTTAGCTTAAATACTAACTTGCTGTTTGCTAAACAACATAGACATATGGAGAGAAAATTCTTTGTGGCTCACAGGAAAAATAATTTCAGCAGTAATCTGCAAACCTGCAGTTGTGATAACAAAATATGGCTTTAAAAATGTTTAGCTCCAGTATCTTAATGGGTAACAAAGGAAGGATCAAATATCTTTCTATTATTTTGTTATTTACATACATTGGTGAGGCATTGTATCTCTCTGATTCCGTATATTATTGTCTCTGTGCATATGCATGGATGTATTCCTATACACCTTTGAAGTCTCGCTCTTATTCTGTATCCATTTTTACTACCGTAACTCTTTTCCTTCCCCTTTTAACTGTATTTCTCTCTAGTTTACAGCTTTCTAAATTATGTTCTTTCCACGTAATTGGCCATAGTATTCAATTAAATCAATTAAATGAGCCTTCATTATTTTTTTTCCTTTTGGTTAAAAAAATAGATGGTATTCGCTGATCCTTTTATTAAAGAATAAATGAGCCATATGTTTTAGATCTCTCTCTGAAATATATTCACATTTAAAAAATATGAGTCTTTACTTTTTGAAGTTTCACTGATCCTCAATACAAAATAGAAACTACTGTACGTAAAATAAACATTTGTTAAAAAGAACTAGCCGCCGGGCGCGGTGGCTCAAGCCTGTAATCCCAGCACTTTGGGAGGCCGAGACGGGTGGATCACGAGGTCAGGAGATCGAGACCATCCTGGCTAACACGGTGAAACCCCGTCTCTACTAAAAAATACAAAAAACTAGCCGGGCGAGGTGGCGGGCGCCTGTAGTCCCAGCTACTCGGGAGGCTGAGGCAGGAGAATGGCGTGAACCTGGGGAGGCGGAGCTTTCAGCTTTCAGTGAGCTGAGATCCGGCCACTGGGCTCCAGCCTGGGCGACAGAGCCAGACTCCATGTCAAAAAAAAAAAAAAAAGAACTAGCAAAATAACATTTTACTATAAAACATGTATAGAATTTTCAAGTATCAGACATTATTTCTAAAATCAGCATTTAAAATCTCAATACTGCATACCAATAGTAGACATACTTTTATTTTCTTAAAGTTTACCATATATTTTGAAATAAACTGACACACAAAAAGACTTTAGACGTGTTAAGTGTATAATCTGATGATTTCTGACATAGGTATATACTTGTAGAACCATAGCCACATTCAAGAAAATATACATAATGATCACACACCAAATATTTCCTCATGCCATTTTGTAATCCCTCCAACTCACACTGAAGGAATTTCCTGAACTTTACAAAATTAGAAATTTACAGTATGTACCCTTATTTGCCTGGCATTTACATTTCAACATAATTATTTTTAGATTGGTCCACAGTATAGCATGTATCAATAGTCTATTATTTTGTATTTTTGATTAATATTCCACTGTATCTATATTCCAAAATTTGTTTATTCATTTATTACTTGATGGCCATTTGGGTTGTTTCTGGTTTTTGCCTGTTACAAAGAAAAAGCTGCTATAAACATTTATCTTTTCATAGACATGTGATTTTACTTCTCTTCAGTAAATAGCTAGAAATAAACAGACTTAAAATAGTCAAGGAATTAAAACACAATATTGACAATTTTGAGAAATAATTCGAAAATATAAAACAAAAAAATGAACACAATCAAAAATAATAACAAAACTGCTGAAAATCAAAGACAGAAACCATCTTAAATGCACCTATAAGAAAATAAGAATGCATCACTTTTACTGGAGCAAAATAATTACTTTTACGCTCAAAACAATTATTGTGACTTTTATTCCTGTATATTTATTATAATAAATGAATTCAAACTAAAACATTAAAATCTGCTGATTAACAATTATTCTCAATAATTGTTAACAATAATTAACAATTATTCTCAGCTGAGTTTGTGGCTTCATAATAGTTTTGTAAGAGAGCTCAGTAGAGCATGACACGTAGCTTCATTGTGGAGAGGCTACAAAAGGTAAATTTTGAGAAGTTAATTATGAGTTTAGCATAAAATCACATGTATATTCAGAGCATTTTTTCACCTATCAGGTTGCTAATGATTTAATTATCAATCATGGTAAAAACGTATAGCACATTGTGTTATCAAGAGTGTGGGGAATGATGGATATTTATATATTGCTAAAAATATAATTGTCCCAAATTCTGGAAATGAAAATTTGACAAATATTTTCAAAAACTAAAGTTGCACATTTCCTTTATTACAGCAATATATCTCCTAAAAATTTATCCTAAAATATATTATTTATTATATGATTCATTCATTTCATTATGTTTTGGCAAAAAAAAAAATATCAAACTAAATGTCAGTTTAGGTAAATAGCTAATAGTACAGAACAAATAACACTGGAAACAAAAATATAATAAGAGAACTATTACATATATTTGAGAGACACTGTCTTTCTCTGCTGTCTAAGCTGGAGTGAAGTTGCATGATCATAGCTTACTACAGCCTTTAATTCCTGGGCTCAAGCAATCCTACCACCTCAGCCTCCCCAGTAGCTGGAACTACAGGCACATGCCACCACACGTAGCTTTTTTTTCTTTTTTTTCTTTTAACATTCAGGGGTCTTGCCATGTTTCCCAGACTGGTCTCAAATTCCTGCCCTCAAGCAATCCTCCTGCCTCAGCCTTTTGAGTTACAGGAATTACAGGCGTGAGCCTCTGTCCTGGTCCAGGAAACTTTATATTGACATGGAATTAATTACAAAATATAGTTATGATTGATAACTAACTGTTAGCTTTGATTTTATATATACTGTAAACCATAATGCAGTATAAATAATATGTAATACATAAAAAAGTATTGAAGGCCAATTATATATTATACAGCCAACTATAGTTTAGAGCTACTAAATATCTGTTTTATCTTCATTTTAGTTATTTCTAGAAATCGTCATCTACTTAAGAAGATCCAAAGATAGGTCTATGCTCACATACAGTGTCTCTGAGCATCTTTTAATATTTACTTTAATATAGTTACCCTCTAATGAATTCTTCATTTTCTGCTTACCTAAACTTTTTTCCCGTTAGTTTTATGAGATATTTTCATTAGGTATAAAATTCTAAGTTGAGGTTTTGTTTTTATTGTGATTTGCATAGTTTCTGGTGACAGTTGTCTATCATAATTCTGAGTTTTTTTCCTCCTTTTGTATGGAATGTGTCTTATTCTGTGGTTGCCTTTGGGATTTACTCTTTATCTTTGCTCTTTAGCAGTTTAACCATGATGTGTCTAGGTGTATGTCCATAGGATAGATTCATAATAGTCCTTGGAAATATTTATGATGTTCTGAACATCATATTCATAATATTTCTAAAATTGTATTTATAATATTTCTATATTTGCTATATTTATAACATTCCTTGGAAATCTTCATAATGTTCATAAAGATTATCATTTATACTATGTATAAAAATATTTCCTTAGAAAACAATATTTATAGTATTCTCAGCATTATTTCTTCATGTTTTTAATTTCTAAATTCTCATTCTGGGATTTTAATTACAAATATGTTAGCAATTTAATGCTGCTCCACAATTCTTGGGCACTCTGTTCCTTCTTTCCCCTACTTCCTTCCTTCATTGTTCTCTCATCAAGTTCACTGTATCTGTCATTGGCTCTGATGGGTCTACTTTCCACCAAAGGCATTTCTTATCTCTGTTTACCTTTAGGATATTTCTCATAGTTTTTTTCTAAGCTCCCTGCAATATTGTGCCAACATGTGGTCTTTGACTGCGTCTCATCTATTGATTACTTTTTCTAGATAATGGCTTATATTTCCTTGTTGTGTGTGTATGTCTCAAAAATCTTGGTTAAAGGCTGTACATGGTGTGAAGAGTAGACATTGCAGATCAATGTAATTATGCCAGGAAATGGGCCCGCCTCTTCCTAACCTAGGTCTCCACTATGGGCAGATGAATCAGTCTAATCACCTCTTAAGCTGATTTTGTTTTATCACTTTTGTTATTGTTTCACATTGTTCTGGCTACCCTCAGTCCTCCATTTGTTTCTAATTCTTAACCATTGCCTTCTGCTTATGATGGTAAGCCTGATCTAACCTCAACTTTAGAATTTTCCCCTGCCCTTTCACAACACAAAATGTCTCTACACTCTTTTTAATTTTCTGTTTGTAGAATGCTGTTATAATATTTAATACTAGCTGCTGTCCAGTCTTGTAGTAATGGCAGGAATATTTTTATTTTCTTATTTCTATCTTTGGAAATAACAGGCAGGACTTGTGTCTAAACTTGTGCCTAAAACAGGCAGGACTTGTGTCTTTGAATCTCAGAGTTCAGGCGTTTTTAGTGATCTTATAGTAGAAGACCTCTGATAGTAGAGCCCGGGATGGTATGCTACTCATATTCCAGTTTTGGAGTTATTTTTGTTTCATTTTGTTTGCTTTTTTAAGCCTTATCATTGTTGCTGACCATTCTCTTACAACTTAAGACTACTTTTGCTCTACCTGAAAAAAAAAAAAAAAAAAAAAAAAAAACACAACCAACCAAAGGGAGCTCTGATTTTCGTCAGTGGCAAACACTCTTATCTGCCAGCCCTTCACCACAAGGAATGCTTTATTTGTCTCTTCATCTGCCCCTAAACTTTCTTATGATTCCCTGGTGGAAATCGGAAGAGAAAACCTGCATGTGGCTGCAAACTCCTCTGATGTCTGTTGCCCCCCTGGGGTCTGTATTCTCAAGATATCTCCCACTCAAAATTTACAACTTATTGAAAGTCAGTCATTCTTATCCATAGGGAGAGAGGTCCTACCTTCCTTGCATGCTCTGCCAGAGGTGAGTCAATGTTGTGTCTCATCTCTCCCTAGAGAAAATCATCTATGCTTCCTCAGATTTCACTCAAGTTGGAAAACCTGTAGTCACCTCCAATATGGTCATAAAGAAAGTTTTGATTTTATCAAGTGCCCAGATTTTTCTTGTTGTGAGGCTGGTATTGGTGTTCTTTTCAGATTTCTACATCCTAAACAGAAAACAGAAGATCTCGTTTTCTTATGTGATTTTTAAAATTATAATACAAACTTATAAGTAAAATATGCACAGAGAGAACCATGGCAAATATATGAGTCTTTTTATCCAATAATGCATAGTGTTTTTATTTAAGAAAAAAATTATGAACATTTTGGGGGATTGAATAGAGATCCTTTTTAAAGAGCAATAAAGTAAGAAGATTTACACATATGGTTGTGCTCCAAAACACTATCACAGTGATACTTTGAATTTGGGTGATATGATTTGCCTGTGTCTCTATGGAAATCTTACCTTGAATTGTAGCGCCCATAATCTCCACGTGTCATGGAAGGGACCCAGTGGGAGGTAATGGAATCATAGGAGGCAGGTTTTTCCCATGCTGTTCTTGAGATAGTGAGTAAGTCTCACAATATCCGATGGTTTTAAAATCACAGTTCCCCTGCACACACTGTCTTGCCGGCCACCATGTAAGACATGCCATCGCTCCTCTTTGTCTTCCGCCATGATTGTGAGGCCTCCCCAGTCGTGTTGAAATGTGAGTCCGTTAAACCTCTTTTTCTTTATAAAGTACCCAGTCTCAGGTATTTCTTCATAGTAGTAAAAAAAACAGACAAATAAAATGGATACAATGTTAACAATAGTAAAACTTATTTTGTTTCTGTAAGTTTATCTCACTTTATTTTTAAATTACATAGATCTAAGATGAGATTATAATATTATGGATAGAACACTGAAAGTAAATATTCACCTAGAGCATATTTCAATGGGAGCAATGTAACCACTTCCATGTTTACCTACATATAATTTTTCCTTGTTTAATCAATACATTAGTTGATATTGACATAGTTTAGATATTTGCACCTATGCTATTCTCATGAAGAAATTTAAGCCCCATTGTTGAAGGTGGGTCCTGGTGGGAGGTGTTTGGATCGTGGAAGCAGATCCCTCTTGTATGTCTTAGGTCATCCCCTTGGTGATAACTGAGCTCTTGCTCTAAGTTCACAGGAGATCTAGTGGTCTAAAAGTGTGTGGCCAATCCTCTCCTTCTTTCTCTTTCTCTCTCTGTCTCTTTCTGTTTGTCTCTCTTTCTCTCTCTCTCTCTCTCATGCCTTCTCTTATTTTTGTGATGTGACCCAGCCTGCTCCTCTTTCATTTTCTGCCATAATTTAAAGCCTACTGAGGCCTCCCTAGAAACCAAGCAGAGGCCATCACCATACTTCCTGGAAAGCCTGCAGAACTGTCAGCAAATTAAATCTCTTTCATTTATCAATTACCCAGTCTCAGGTATTTCTTTATAGCAATGCAAGAAAAGACTAATACAAATATTTCCTGTGAACTTATTTTCACAAATATGACATTATATGTAATGTAGCTTAAGAGTATTTCTCACCAGTTTAGGAGAGAGAAAAAAAGGTACTTATCAATTTCATTAAAATGTAAATTATTTGGGCCAGGCGCGGTGGCTCAAGCCTGTAATCCCAGCACTTTGGGAGGCCGAGACGGGTGGATCACGAGGTCAGGAGATCGAGACCATTCTGGCTAACACGGTGAAACCCCGTCTCTATTAAAAATACAAAAAAACTAGCCAGGCAAGGTGGCGGGCGCCTGTAGTCCCAGCTACTCCGGAGGCTGAGGCAGGAGAATGGCGTGAACCCGGGAGGCGGAGCTTGCAGTGAGCTGAGATCCGGCCACTGCACTCCAGCCTGGGTGACAGAGCGAGACTCCGTCTCAAAAAAAAAAAAAAAAAAAGTAAATTATTTGTCACCAGATGTCAGGATTTGTAGTGTAAATAAGAAATACAAAGGAAACCATATCTCGGCAGGCTGGATATTGGAAATGGGTTTCATGGATAACATCATGTATATGCAGAGAAGGAATTTCAAACAAATATTAAGAACATGAGAAATGCAGGGCAGCCATGCCTGAGTTAAGTGATTTGTTAAACATGCAGATATAGATGATGATGTGATTTGGGGGAGATTTGAAGGGTTAACACTACAATTTTGCAAAAAAAAAAAAAAAATGAAATAAGATTCTGAATGGCTTTGTGTAATTTGGAACTATGAATTTAGAATAAAATCACAGAATAAAACACACTGACTCTGAACTTATAGGCAAGAGGCCTGCACTTCTAAGACAGTCATTATGGAGCAGCTAACTGGTTCATTCGGAAGTTCTTTCTTCTTTCTTTCTTTCTTTTTTTTTCTTTTTTGAGTCAGAGTCTAGCTGTGTCGCCCAGGCTGGAATGTAGTGGCGTGATCTCGGCTCACTGCAAGCTCCGCCTCCCGGGTTCAAGCCATTCTCTTGCCTTAGCCTCCGGACTACAGCACTCCTGGGTAATTTTTTTGTATTTTTAGTAGGGAGGGGGTTTCACCGTGTTATCCAGGGTTGTCTCGATCTCCTGACCTCATGATCCACCCACCTCGGCCTCCCAAAGTGCTGGGATTACAGGCATGAGCCACTGCGCTCGGCCTCTATTTTTAATTCTATTTTTCATTCTATTTTTAATCTGGATTTTTTACTGAACAGCGACTACTAAGAGAGGTGAATTAAATAGTGAAGATGTTCATTGAATGCCCAGCTTTTCTTTCCAAACTTAATAATTAGTTATTCTACTCCTCCAGAAGGGAAATTAATAAAGGGAAGAGCAAAGGTCTACAGTGTGCTTAGAGAAAATATATTTTATAGAAATTAGTATCTTGGGAAAGGGTTCTTTTTTTTGTTTGTTTGTTTGTATTGCTTTTCTGGTCTCTTTCATTGTGATGTCTAGAAATCTGTTACACACTACAAAAACCCTCCACACACTTTTTCAACAAGGGCTCCATTGATACTTGTCTTAACTGCACATACTGACCACAAATGGAGGCAGTCAGTACTGCATGCCTTCAGACCTCCAAACAGATTGAACTATTTCAATTTCCTAGAGATATGACCCCTATGTTCCTTATTAGACTATTGAGAGTACCTGTTATTGTTGTTTATTTTCTTCCTCAGCTTTCAAAATCCTATTGACTGATTCTCCAAGGCTCAACTTTTGAGTTTCTTTTGTAAGAATAGGTCTCTGATTAACCCTGCAGGATATGAGCTTACCTCTTCCTCTTACGGCACTTTGTGACTTGTTCCATTGTCTGAAATGTATGACTTTTTGTAAGACTTTCAGTGTGTATGTGTGTGTGTGTGTGTTGTGGGGGGGTGTCAGTGTGTGTAGGGGGTAGAGTTTGGTGTATTTTTTTTGTTACAATGTATTTCTTAGTTTAATTTTTAGAAACAAAAATATCATTAGAAAATAAATTTAAAAGCTGTCTCCTTAAAAATATTTTTATGTATGTTATCAATAAATATTTAATGGCTAAACTTTAATCAAATATACAACAATTTTCCAAATTAATATTGTTGAAGATAATAGAAGTTATGGAAATCTGCTACACTCTGTGCAAACACCTCTATTTACTTGTTCAAGTGCTCTATTGATGCTTGTTATAACTGTAATGTTATTCATGTAGTCAGTTATGAATACATTTGTTTCCATCTTCCCCATACTGCCCCACATTTCCTTTATACTGCATTTTGGTTTCCACCTTCTATTTTTAATCTTGATTTTTTACTAAAGATACAATATTATGGAAATTAACTTCAACAGTCATGACACAAATATGAGGATTCCAGAATCAATCAGTATCAATATGGCTGAGTTAAAATAACTGCTAATAACATTTTATGAGGATGAATGTTGATCAAGCATTCATGCATATGTAATTACACTTCAATATCTGGATGAACACAAATAAAAGGTATGTGCTTAACTTTGTTACAAGCTACAAAGTATAATTTCCAAAAACACAGGCTATAAAAGCAAAAATAAACAAATGGCACCGCCCTAAGTTAAAATCTTCTTCACAGTCAAAGAGGTAACCAACAAAATGAAAAGGCAGCCTACAGAATGAGAGAAAATATTTGCAAACCTTTTATCTGATAAGGGGTTAATATTCAAAATACATAAATATTTCACAGAAGTCAAATAGGCAAAGAACTTGGGTAGACATTGCTCCCAGTAAGTTGTAAAAATGGCCAGTAAGTATATGAAAACTTTTCAACAGAACTGATCATCAGAGAAATACAAATCAAAATCTCAATGACATATCACCTCACACTTGTTAAGATGACTGTTATAAAAAAGATGAGAAATAAATGTTGGTGAGGGTGTGGATAAAAGGGGGCCCTTGTGCACTGCTGGTGGGAATGTAGATTGGTATCGCTGCTGCGGAAACAATATGGAAATTCTTAAAGAAAGTAAAAAATATAAGTATTATATGACCCAGTAATCAATTTTCTTGGTCAATACTCAAAGGAAAATAAATCACTACCACATAAAAATACCTGCAATCTCATGTTCAGTGTATCACAAAAGCCAAAATAAGGAAAAATCCTGAATGTTTGCTACATGACAAATGGATAAAGAAATTGTGGTACACATATACAGTGGAATATTATTCATCCTTAATAAAGGAGATTCTGGCCAGGCGTGGTGGCTCACACCTGTAATCCCAGCGCTTCGGAGGGCCGAGGCGGATGGATCAAGAGGTCGAGGCGGGTGGATCAAGAGGTCAGGAGTTGGAGACCAGGCTGACCAACATGATGAAACCCTGTCTTTACTAAAAATACGAAAAGAATTAGCTAGTTGTGATGGTGTGCACCTGTAATCTCAGCTACTCAGGAGGCTGAGGCAGAAGAATCACTTGAACCCGGGAGGTGGAGGTTGCAGTGAGCAGAGATTGCACCATCACTACACTTGAACCTGGGCGACAGAGGGAGACTCTGTCTCAAAAAAATAAAAAAAGAAGAAGAAGATTCTGCCATTTACCGCAGCACAGATGAACCTGGAAGACATTATGATAAGTTAAATAAGGCAGGTACAGGAAAAAAAAAAAATACAGCATAATTTCACTTTTATGTGGAATCTAAAAAAATGAAATCGCCAAGATAGAAAATAGAACAGTAGTATTACCAGGGTCACAAAGACTGGGTGGGAGAAAATGGGAAGGAGGAGATTTAGGTCAATGGAGACAAAGCATATATAGCATGAACAAGTCTAGAGACCTAATGTACAGCATGAAGACTACAGTTAATAATGTACTGAACTCAGGAGTTTTTCTAAGAGTAGATTTTTAGGTGCTCTTGCCACACAAAAAATAAAATATTAGTGACCGTGTAGGATAAGATACATGTTAATCTGCTTTACTGTAGTAACCGTTTAAACAGTTACTGTAGTAACCGTTTAACATGTATATCAAAATATAATGTTGTACGTCTTACATATACATAATTAAGTGTAGAAAATAGAGAAAAGTGTTTATGTCATTTTATACATCCATTACCGGCAGAAGACTGGAAAATAGTTTCAGTGGTTTCATACCTTCTCTAACACTTGGGAGTGTCAGCCTCCCTCAACTAAAATGTGCATGCATTTATGTGAAATGAGTCTACAATATTATTACAGTCATATGTCATTTAACTGAGAAATGTACTATTAGGCAACTTTGCTCTTGTGTGAACATAGCAGAATATACTTACACAAACCTAGATAGTATAGCCAACTATATAGCTGGCCTATATAATATAGCCTATTGGTCCTCATCCTCAGCTACAAACTTGTACACTATGTTACTGTGCTGAATAGGGTAGGCAACTGTAACACACTGGTAAGTATTTGTATATTCAAACATATCTAAACACACAGAAGGCACAGGGAAAATACAGTATTATAATCTTATGTATCTGGTCAGTTGTTGACCAAAACATTTTTATGTGTGCATGCCTGTGTTATAGTACTTGTATTAGTGTGATAGAATTATAGATTATTTCCTTGATAATGATAATGCTCTAATGTGACTTCACATGAAAAAATAAATATTATTTTGAAATAAGCAGGTAAATAACTTTTTTTTTAATTTATCATTGTAACTTTGAAGTATACAATGGTGTTAGCAACCTAGAGAAAAAGGAGCATAATTAATGTATCCTTAAAATATAACAATGCATTTCAAGATGAGTACTAAATCTAGAATATTATTAACATCATGTAATCATAGATAGACAAGAACTTTTCTTTCTTTTTCTTTCATTTACCAGCTCTTTTTATCACTCTACTTTGACCCCTCTAGATTGTCAAAATTTTTCTGATATTAAGTAAATTCTTGTACTAATGCAGAAGCTCATATAAAATGGATCTAATATTACAATATAAGTTCATATAAATATACTAATATACTAATATTATATTATAAGTTCATATAAAATAGATCTAATATTAAAGCCTTACTAGTATAAGGCATACAAAAGATATTACTTCCAGGTCTATGAGTAATTATAATTATTTTATGGTATATTAATTTGATGCTGGCTGTTAAAAGCAATAAATTAATATTTTGACTCATATTTTATGTGCAATTAGTGTAACCATATGATTTTTTAAATAAATATTTTTCATTCAAAATGATTGTGAATATTTTTTCAAAACATATTTTGATTATTAACAGTAGTACTAGTTTCAGTATGCTATATTTACCTTTCTTGGAAATGAATCAATACATTCTCTGAAAGTGACTAAAATTATTAATTTTTCAGGCCATCTATCAATATAATTTAAGAAAGATTGGAATTTGGATGGTAGAAACCTATAAGATAAAAATAATAACTTTGTCTTGGTACCATAATTTTTCACACAGTCATCTTATTTGCTCTGGACACATTTATGCCATTTTACATCAGTAAAATTTAAATACACAGTTGTCTCTCGAACCACATGAGTTTAAATGTGTGGGTCCATTGATACACAGATGTTCTTAAAAATTAAAAGTTACATTGAGTGTACCTGCTTCTCCTGCATCCCCTTTCACCTCCTCCACCTCTTCTTTTTTTGCTGTTTCTAAGACAACAAAACTACTCCTCCTTTACCTCCTCCTCAGCTTATGCAACATGAAAATGGCAAGGATGAAGACCTTTATGATGATCCATTTCCATTTAATGAATAGTAAGTATATTTTATCTTCCTTATGATTTTCTCAGTAACACCTTGTTTTCTCTAGCTTATTTTATTGTAAGAACACAGGGTATAATACATAGGACATACAAAATATTTATTAATCATTTATGTTATTCCTAAGGCTTCTGGTCAACTATAGATTATTAGTAGTTAAGTTTTGAGGGAGTCAATGGTATATGCAAATTTTCAACTGTGCAGAAGGTTGGTGCCTCTAAATTCTGCATTTGTTCAAGGATCAACTGTACATATTGTGTTCTGTAAGTTCTTTCCAAAATATCATCTTCCTCAGAATTTTAGTCTGATATGTGGTAGTTTCTTTTCATAATAAAAAATATAATTTGGGCACTTCTCTTGGATTCCTTTATTTTGAGAGCTATGAATACTATTGAATGTGTTTATATAAGGGAACCTCAAAAGTAGATGATATGCATATATTTCTTATACATATGTACATACACATCTATGTATGTGTGCATGTATTTTTGTTTGTTCAGTAGGAAAAGTTCATAGCAACTTTCTCTGTATAGGTGGAAAGGGAAATTCATAATGGCTCAGATACTCCTTTAATTAAGTGAGGACTGACTGGAAGAACTACTCCGTCATCTGTGTATAAGAAGAAATTGGTATCCATTCAACAGGATTTTTTTTTGTCTTGACGTACTTCTTGAGTGTCATTCTTTGTTTCACTTTTTAATTTTTTTTTGCAAGACTTTCTTTTTGTTTTGAAGAAATGTGTTACTCTTCAAACACCTTATCTTTTTAGAGCTCAAGGATGGTTGTAAAAGGAAAGGTTCATTTTCATAAAGGTCTAGGATCCTCCAGGAAAAAGAATCATCTAATCTAATCATCAGTTGGATTTTAAATGTACTGAATGTTGTCCAACAATTTAAGATGGTCCAGTTGAAACAATTGGCAAGAGTGAAGACCAAGGGGCATCCTCAGGCACACCTCCTAAAATGAACTTCATTAAAGGAAAAGAGGGTTGTTATCCTGTAAACCAGGCTCAAAATTACCACCCAGATGTGAGATGAACCAACATGAAGTTTAGGTTCAGTATGATGGTAAGCTGCCCATACTTTCTTATTAGTACAATGGAGAAACTTTCTTAGGTTTTTGTTCTATATTTTCAAAATAACAAAATGTAACCTAACTCTTCCAAGTAATTTTTAGTACAAAGCCTCCCATCTATGTATGGCACTGAAGGATTGAGATCAACCTTATTGGCTAAACCACAGTGGCTTGTCCTGAGAACTTTTGTGGCTACATTGGTTAAAGAGTGAGAATTAAAGCCTATTCTGAAATAGAAGCATTGTGAAATTTCTTTCTTTCCTTACATAACCAATCAACTGTGGAAATAACAAAGATAATATTAGGTTCTTGTGCACCGTGTTTCCAATTTGACACTATCTTGAAGAAACAGAAATGATGAGATTAGAAGCCTGGCTCAGGATTATCAGGAAGGAAGGAAGACTTATACCTAGGGGCTGGTTTTAGCCAGAGTTTAAAGACCAGTGGAGAGAAAATATGGCTTTTCACCATAGACTTGGCAAGTAAACCTTTAAACAAGGCTTTTAAGTATTAATAGATTTCCTACACATTCTGTACCAAAACTGGATTATAGATATTTTAAGAATATAGTTATTTAAAAGACTCAGGTTATTAAGCAAACATTATTAAGTCAACAGGTTGCAATGTTGAATTAAAAGCTGACATGGTTTAAGAAAATAAGAAGTCCTGTTTGTTTTTTTCTCATTTCTATTTCTTTTTTTTTTTTGAGATAGAACCTCACTCTGTTGCCCAGGCTGGAGTGCAGTAGTGCGATCTCTGCCCGATGCAACTTTGCATCCTAGGTTCAAGCAATTCTCCCACCGCAGCCTCCCGTGTAGTTGAGATTATAGATATGCACCACCACATCTGACTAATTTTTGTATGTTTTGATAGAGACAGGATTTCACTATGTTGGCCAGGTTGGTCTTGAACTCCTGACCTTAAGCTATCCACCCACCTCAGCCTCCCAAAGTGCTGGCATTACAGACGTGAGCCATCACACCCGGCCAGAAAGTCCTGTTTGGATTAAATGCCAGAAGAAGCATAACGAAATTAACATTGACTGTTATATGGTCAGAAGAAATTATACTCAGATCTCACTGTAGGGTGTTTTCTTATTGTTTGTAACCACATCTTCAAGGTCTTATAGTGGAAAAAGCAAATGACTTCATTTGAAGAATTTTAAACAATATAATCACATAGACGAATGAAAACCAGCCCCTCTTTCATATGTATTATTCAAGCTCCTTTTTGTTTTTATTATTCCAGGATCCTCTCTTATTCCATTGTACCTGTATTACATCAGTATTCTCTGCTGATACCCACTTAGATTGTCTCAATGGAGTTTATATTTATAACATAACTGCACAAAAACAGCTTTGTTTCTTTTCTTCTGCAAGTGACTAGCATTCTAACAAAATATCTTAATGTATGTTTCTAATCAAGATTCAGCATTCAAAACAATAGAATATTTGTGGATTTATTTTTCCAGCATTTAAATTTTAGGTTTCCCAATCCCTTTTTCATGGACAGAGACAAATACATATAATCACTGTATTGCTAGCATCAAGAACCGTAACATTAGAATTGAACAAGCCAATTATTTACATCCTGGAAAATATTAAATTGATACTGTCTTGCTAATATTTTCTTACATAATAATATGCAAACACATAAAGTGAAGGTTACTTTATGATGATATGCTATCTTTTCTATTTTAACAATATTTTATTTGAAAATATTAAAACACATATAAACTACATAAAATTACCAAAATTCCAGCACTTAAATAATTTGGTATAATTTTGAATGTCTTTCCAACAGATCCTCTCTTAACACACCCTAATATTCACCTTTATTGTAACTAATATAAGTGTTTTATTCTCAATTCTTCTCATCAGTGGACTCATATATATGTTTTTCTATGAATAATTTTTTTCTAAAATTTTGGCATAACTATAACATCTCTAATTACTTGAGTTCTTCATCAATCTGTCTACTATTAATTTCTTTCTAATGCATATTTGAAATGCTACATAATTGGATAAATTATGGATTTTCTATAATTTATTTATTCGAATATTTTTGGTAGATATTTAAGTGGTTTCGTATTTTCAAGAAGCAACATTATACATATATATCATTACATAAGCGTCTCTAATCTTGACTGCATATGAATAGCTTGCAGTTGTGTTTAAACTACCTCCCATCAACAATGTTTTTCCTAAAATACCTAAAGCATTTCCAAATACTGTGTAATTTCGGCCATAATTACTTCATAAACAAAGTACTCTTCATCTCTACTTCTTCTCCCAAACCTAAATATGTATCACTCTTTGTCTTCAGACATTCAAGTAGTTATTAACTGAGATTTGTGTAACTTTCTAAAGACTCTGATAACTTTAATTTTACACCTTTTCTTGGACATCCTTGGATTACTATTATTATTATTTTTTACTTTACTTTGAACTATCACACCTAAGATGGTAATTTAACTACATTCTATGAGCTCATTCCAGACAAATTCTAATCTGTGTATGGAAATACTGTCAGAATAAACTCTCTGAAACACATCCTAAGCATGCTACACTTCTGACTGTGTAGTGACTATCTAGTAATAATAATAATAATAATAAAATCTTTATTTTTCATACCCACATATCTATATGACATAATTTTGGCTATTGACCCACCTTTATATTATTTTATCTATAGGCATGATTCACTCCTACTATGCAAATATAATAGCATTGTTCTAAACTCCTTATCCTACCTGAAGAGAAATGAGGCTTCCACAATTCACTCCAAGTGGTAAAATTATTGATATGAGTAGCCTTTTATAATTTCATATATGTATTGTAATATAAAAGGCAAACAATATAAAAACCATGTCAGAGTTACAAGTAAAAACACTATTACTAAAAGCAAGATGAAATCCTCCCAAAATTTCAGTAATAAATAGATTGACAAATAAAAAAGAAATAGAATAATAAGAAACAGCAAAAACAAGTAATAAAATTCCTGACTTAAGTGCTAACATATTAATAGTTGCTTCAATAAAATTATGTATATAATCAGTTAAAAGATGTAGACTGATAAAGTGACTTTCTAAAATGGCCTAACCATATCCTATTTATATAAAATTCACCTCAATTTCAAAGATGAAAAAGTTGAAAATAAAAAGATGAAGAAAGATATATCTTGTAAACTTTAAGAAATAAAATGATTTAATACAGTAATATCCAATAATGTGCATTTTAGACAGATAAAAATTCTTAAGAAAAAGAAAAACATAACAATGATAAAAACAATCTATAAAAAATCTGTAAAACAATATATAGGCATCACTTTAAAAAACCTGTAAAACAATATGTTAATCATCAAACAAAGTGTCCTCAAAATACATGAAGAAGGATTTATAAATATGTGATAAAATATTTGCAAGTACATATATCTCATAAGAGATTATTTTCTAGAGTATATAAAGAACTCTTACATTTCAGTAGTAAAAAGACAGACCAATTAAAATGAGTAAACCACTTTGATTTTTCCAATGAATATTCACAAAGAGGCCCCAAAACACATAAAATGATGCTCAATATAAAAAATACTCAAAATGTGAAATCATGGTAGAAATTTAAATTAAAATTACAGTTAAATATCACTTCACACTCATTAAAATGACAATAATTAAAGAGACGGGCAATATGAAATGTTGGGAAGAATAAAAATCTTACATTTGCTGATAGAGATGCAAAGTTGTCAAGCAAATCTGGAAAACAGGTTGATAATTGATTAAACACTTAAACAAAATATCATGTAAATCACCAATTCCACTTCTGCATATCTATTCAATAGAAATTAAAACATACATCACCTGAAATCTTGTGAATTATTGTTGACAGCAACATTATTCAACAGTGTTCTCATGAGTTACTGTTTCACGGCAACATTAGTCAAAATAGTTCATCAGCTGGAGAGTGGATAAACACAAATGGATGAACCTCACAAAATTATGCAAATTGAAAGAGGCCAGATGCAAAAGATCACACTGTAAATGATTTGATTATAAGAAATGTTTAATAAGATAAATACATAGAGACACAAGTAGATTAGTAGTTGCCTGGACCTCTGGTGAGACATGGTGTTGGCATGGAAAATTTTTTCAAAGTATTAGAAATGTTCTACACATGTATTGCAGTGATAAGAGCAAGACACTGTAATTTATTAAAGTGTTGTACATAAATGTCACATATTCAAATACCATTTTTATGTAAACACAATGATGTAAGAATGATACAAAATGTTTTTAATTCTATATTTAATCATATAAGTACTCTCCATTATTTCCGTAATTATATCTACTTTAATTATCAATTCTATAATTAGTTTGATAATTTATAATCTTATTTTACTGTGCCTCAAATAAGTAGTGTCTTATGATCAATCATATCACTGATTCTTATATATACTGAATGTATATGTGTATATTTGCAGTTTACACTTTGCACAATGATTGCCTCAAATATCGTCCAAGAAAAGTGTATTTTTATAATAAACTTGATGTGTTAAATCAATTTTAATGCTGAAAGAACACATTTTTGGGTAGCCTCATAGAGTTTTTAACAGAGGGTCTTATTTTGTGGTAAAATAATGTGCAACTGTTTAATGTAAAACTCCTGAATGTTTATATACACCAGGAAATAATATATGCAGTCTTTAAAACTTTTTTATATTCTCCTGTCTCTAAAGGAAAACAAGGTAACTGGCACTCAAAAATACTATTTTTCCTGAGGATAAAAATATATTTTGTAAAGGAGAATTATATTTTAGCTTCAAACTATTAATATTCCAAATCAGAAAACCTAAGAGTGTGTGGAAATAGAATGTGTGTTCATTCTGCCCTGGAATAGGAGGCTTAGACAGTAAAATCCAGTCTTCTAAACTAATCATTGGCTTTGATTGGGGTTAAAGGTTTCTGCCAGGGCTATTAACGGGAGAAAAGGAATGAGCTAGGGAATTGCAGCATCATTTTGCTCTTTTGCTTTGGGGGCCAGCTGAAATTTGCCCAAAGTTTCCAAAATATCCTAAGGATAAATATTTGCATTTAATGGAATTGAAATAGTTACAAAAGGACTCAGGATTTGTACCAAAACACAAACATTTAACAAATTACTGTACAGATACCTATGTCATAATAATGGTGATAACTAGTATGAAGCAAACTCTAGAGTCATGAGTGTATACAATTCAAGTCCTGAAACAGTATGATTCAAAACTCAAGAGAAAAGGTTATAAAAGGGGTTTTATGCAAGGAAATTATCAGGCTGATTAGCTTGAGAAAAGAATAATCTGTCCATTTTGATAAAGAAATTGTAGTGCCTTTTGGCAGGTGCATATTAAGAAAGGTGTATAGACCAGTGAGAATGCTCCCGAGGGTGGGATAGCTTCAGTTCTTTGTAGATAGTGCTGAGGATTTTAAAATATGTTCAAGTGAAAAAAAGTAGAGAAGAAAAAAGTGAATAAAACCTTGAACATCTTTCATACAGACATATTAAGGAAAATTTGCCTTTATACTTTAGCATACTACATGGAAAATGATCATACAAATGTGGTGTCTTTAAAAAATCATTTTTGTAACAATATGTTACAAATATTTATTATTTTACATCAAAGTCAGGTGAGTCACATAAGGAAAATCTGAAATAATTCTCACTGCAGAAAAATATTGACCTCTTTAATAAAAGACAGGTTTTTTTTTTTTGTTTACTTGCTTTGTTTTTTCTTTGTTTAATTTTTCTGATGTATTGAAGTGGGTTGTTTACCTGTGTCCCTTCAAATTTTATGTTCTTCTAATTTAAAAAAACTATTGTTTTTATATTGATTTTTAGGTAAAAAAATGCTATGTATTAAGGCTTTGCTCGTTATACTTGTTGCAAATGCCTTCTCCCATACTGAGCTTACAAATTTACTCTCATAATACTGTACCTTATTGAACAAAACTGACTAACTTTAATATAATAAGATAAAATACTCTTTATTTGCTATCCATTCTGTTTTCAAAAGACTCACTATGCACAAGATAGCAAAATACTCTTCTATGTTATAATCTAGAATATTGTTCCTCTTTCTTTACCTGGGACAATTTGAGTAGAATTGATCTATATACCTGAATGTTAGATATAAAACAAATTCTATTTATTCTAAGTAGACATCCAGTTTACCTAGCAGCAAATACTAAAAAGCCAATTTTATTATTTTTCTAGGAAGAAATGTTATCAATTCTGTTGATGGACTCCTTAACCTCTTCTACTGATTACCTTCTACTTGAACCAGTACCAAATTAATGTTGCAAACTTTGTCTTGAAATATGTTAAACTTATAACTTTGTTCTTATTCCACCTGATTGTGATGAATATGAGTATTCTGTATTTTCATTTAAACTTTATATACAGTTTTTAAATTTCTCCAAAAAACCTGATAGGATTTTGACTGAAATTGCTTTCAATTTCTAGATCAATTTGGGCAATTAATACATGTAAAGGTGACATTTATTTATAATTATTTTCTTATGTTTATACATTTCATTAATTTTAATTGTGTGACTGCATTCACATCAATCTCTTTAGTACAATGTTGAATACAGGTGGGATTAAATTATAGCCCTATATTATTCTCCACATTTGAAAAATAGTTTTTAACATTTCACCATTAAGTATTATATTGGCTGTATAATATTTGCAATTGTATTTTGAAAAAGTAGTGTATTAAAATATAATTTTTTGTCGTAATAATACTGATCCAGATTTTTACATTACTTTCCCTCTTATTTCTTCTGAGTAGCAGCCAGAGATCACTGATTGGTTCACAGGAATAAGCAGGGTTAGTCTATACTGCCTGAAAGGAAACATCAAAAACAACTGATGAGACTAGAATTTAATAACAAGTGTACCATGATTCTTGAAACATAATTTTTCTCTCTCCAGTCTTTCATTTTTACCAAAGACAAATCATGAGTTCAATTTGCTTTATTATATTTGGCCTGATTATTTGTATAATATGCAGCAGTAGACAAGTATGAGGCCAGTTTTCTTAAGGGACTTTTATTGGCTCTGTAAGTCAAGTTAGAGTCATTAAAGAAATGCACACCATTTCAGTCAAAGCCTTGATAAAATAACTAGTTTCTCCAGTTGTGTCATGTTCAAAAACGAATAAAAAAAATCTTATTGCAATTATGCAAATAACAATATGACCATAAGTTAAGAATACTCATAAAGAGTTTCCAAATTCTGGATAAATCAGGAAGAGAGAAACAAATATGTTCCAACTTTTGTTCACAGGAGGATACTTAATTGTCAAAAGCTGTCAATAGCTCAAAAGAATAAGTTTTCTTGACTCTGCAAATCAAAAAAATGATCAGCAACATTTTGAGCAAAAAGTAAAAAAAAAAAATACTTCAATCTTTTATTAGTTCAGTCCATGCAGGTAACTCCTGTTTTACTTAACATTCATGAACATTTCAACTCTTCACGAGAGTCCTGAAGGATTTTCCTCTATTCTAATGTCACAAAATCCAAAGTTATCAGAAACCTACATCAAGAACACCTATTAGAGTCCTATAGCTGATTATAAACCACCTTTTAAAGTGAATCAAAACAAGACAACGATTGTTGATGGATGATGAAATGCCTTAGGGCAGTCTCTGTTAAAGTCACAATTGACTAGGAAATTTTGGTTACTTCTGTGCCACACAAAAATTTTACATAACAATTATAATTATTAATAACATACACTAAGTCATATCAGAAGTATAGGTGTTTCCCATAATTTTGGAACACATACCATAACATATTTGTACAAATACAACTCGAAGAAAGCAAACCACCATTTCATATCTGACAATGCTTCCTGTGTGATTCTTATACCAAATAAACCAAATGTAATTTTTACATTAGTGTACTATTAATCTTAAACCCTGTGTTTGTTAAAACCTTGTAGGCAAATCTACCCAATTTTTATGTCTGACTATAAGGTATGATTCTTATTGACCATTTATAATCCTTTAAATTTTTGTTAAAGAGCAGATTAGTAGTCTAAGAAAAACCTGTTGTGCTTTTATTACAATGATCAAGTTATGGAAAAAAATTATAACACTCCTTTAACTGTATGTTCACACATAGAATTTATTTTATAAGATTCCAACATAAAATCCTTTAACCCTCTAAACTTAGGCAAGAAATCCACATTACCATGCTTCTTACAACCTTTTACCGAAAGTATATTCTACTTTTCTTGCATGCCTTGAATGTACAGCTGTTTTTTTAGTAGTCTCAAATACATGTTACACTGTTAACTCTTGATTTTGAATTATATACATTATCTTTTTTCTGCATATATTGAAATGATCAAACTATTTTCTACATTTTTCTCAATGTGGTAGAATGTAATGAATTCCAAAGTTAAATAAAATTTTTAATTTCTGCAATTAAACCCATCTTACATTGAAATATGTATCTTCCTTATATTGAAAAATTCATTTGGCTAATGCATTGTTGAATAATTGGCATTTATGTTTTAGACATAAAATCCAGCTTTTAAAATGACATGGGAATTCCACTGTTTTTAGGCTATACATTGGAAAAGATTTCTGGACAGAATATTCTCTTCATCTTAATTATTTGGTAGAATTTGATAAGAGGAAGAGATTTTCCAAGTTTGTCATTTAAATGTTTGCATCCTTCATAACATTGATTTCAAAACATTGATATGAAAAGACAAGAAAATTGCAGACTGATCACTCTGTTTTTTTTTCTTCTTTTTTTTCTTGAAGAGGCAGTCTCTCTCTGTCACCCAGGGTGGAGTTCAGTGGCATGATCTCATCTCACTGCAACCTCTGCCACCGGGTTCAATCGATTCTCCTGCATCAGCCTCCTAAGCAGCTATGATTACAGGTGTCCACCACCACACCCAGCTAATTTTTGTATTTGTAGTAGAGACGGGATTTTGCCATGTTGGCCAGGCTGGTCATGAACTCCTCACCTCAGGTGATCCGCCTGCTCTGGCCTCCCAAAGTGCTGAGATGACAGGTGTCAGCTACCACACCTGGCTTGGATCATTCTTATGTAGACAAATGCATATATACTGCATCATCATAAACTTAATCCACAAAAAACACATCAAGGGAGAGCATAGTTTATTTCAGAAAAAAAAAAATTTGCATCCATAAATTCATGTAATTCAGTATATGAGCCAAATTAAATAAAATATATACATGCGCATACACACATATCACTCCAGATGAATGTTTAAATCACAGATTTTTCTAATTTTCATTATTTCATATAAAGTCCTTGAAGAGTTTTCCTTAAAGTACAACTATAACTGTATTCTACTTAATTTCCAATGTTATATTTCCATGCTGTTTCTTAAATTCATATGCTACTTACATGTTATATCATTTCACACAAGTGTTTAGAAATGTGCAGCACAATTTGGAAATATTTAGAATTTTTTAAAACTTTATGTTAATTATTTCTAGATAATTCTAATGTAGTCAGTCTAGATAATTCTAATGTAGTCAGTCTACATACACTATACATTTAGTCCTTTGACATTTGATGATACATACCATGTATTTCTTTTATCTACACCTATATGTGCATCTCTCTATATCTTTATTATCTTTTCATTTGCATAATTATTTTATAATTTATTAATCTTTTTTTATATTTTGAATAGTTACCACTTTAAACTGTTTTATTAGTTATGAGAGAGGCACTGTAAAATATTCAACTATAATTGTAAATGTGTTTACATATCTTTTGGCTTCTGCCATTTTTAAAATTTAAATATGTAAAATTTCATGTGCACAAAACATTAGAGTTGCTATATCTTGAGATGTTGTCATTTTATTACTGTTTTTCTTTCTCTCTAGCAATATTTCTTGACTAGTCTAATTTGATTGATTATTGTATAGGTACACAAGTTTCTCATTTTTAGTATTTGAATGATATATAAGTGTATAAATACATTATATATACTGTCTTATTTTTGACATATTTTATGATATTTGTAAGGTGTGCCTCTTTTAAGCTGCATGTTATTTTTTTATTTACTTGACATCATTGTCTTTAACAGGAATGTGTAATCTATTTAGATTTTGTGTAACTCATTGTGTAATCTGTATTCAATTATTTAAACTTACTTGTTTTCTGTATGCCCTGTGTCTTTTACATTTTCTTTTTTCTTCATTTTGTATTAACTACCAAAGTTTGTTATTCTTTTTTAACCACATTAACTTAGTGACTATATAATCTTTGTATAGTGTTTTAGTAACTACCATATATATTAAAACCTGAATCCCTGGCTTATATTTAAGTTAGTCATTTGTTTCCTATACAATGCAAGGGTCCTAGGCCATTTAAAGTTTATTTATACTCCTACCATTGTATAGAGCCAATTATTATTTGTATTTATATGCATCCTGTATTTGCCTTTTCCAATCCTCTCTGTTTCTTTTTGCAAAAGCCTATTCTTCATTCTGTGTTTATGCTCATCTGCTGAACACTCCTTAGGAATCCTTCAATGCAGGTCAGCTTAGTATTGATTGTCTTTTATTCTAATCAGCATATCTTTTCTCTCACTAAATAGAATTTTTTTTATATTTTCACTTCTGTTGTTATTCTTGTGATTCCTACTCTTAGTCTTTCTACTACATAAGGCAGTAAACTTTAAATATTTTTGTAGTTTTTAAAAGATATTCTCCATAAGTTTATTCTTTTCTGTTTAAAGTGATGGACCTGAGTATAATTTTCTTTCTATTTATGTTGAATATGTAACTTGTAGTCTTTCATCAATTTTGGACATTATTGTGATTATTTCTTCAAAATTTTCTTTTTTTCCTGCTTTCTTTCTAGTTAAACTTCAGTTATACATCAATTACACTTTCTGCTCCCATTGCATCTCTGTTTGTTAAAATATTTATATTTTATTGTCTTATCTCTCCTTACTTCAATGTCTTTCTTCTGGTTCATTAAATTTCTTTCATCTCTGTCTAGTCTTCTAGTACACCCACAACTGAGTTGTGCCAATGAATTAAATCCTTCATACAATCAAGTGTGAAAATTTAATTGTGCAATTTGTAACAGGAATAGAACATTATCAATTGACTCCAAATGTTTTTTTTTGACACAACTCTCATTCAGTAATACATCCAAATTTTTTTTTAAATCCCAATATTTTTACCTCAATAGCCATAGATTGTTTTTCATGTGATTGATTTATATGTAAATATAAACATATTGCAGATACTAATTATTCTGATTTTTATTACTTAATGTTTATCAGATTCAACCACGGTTGTGATGACAATTTAAATATTCTTTTTGTCGTTGCACATTGTGCATTGTCCTTATATGCATAACCCCAAATTAAGTTATCTAGTTTCTTGATGTAAATTTGAATTAACTTTAGTTTCTCATTCTAAAGATAATTACAGATGTGCATACTTACATCTTTCTTGTGCATTTAAGGAATTCATTTGGTTCAATATACTAAGGACTTACATTGCTACATTAACATTATAGAATATCTCATCTTCCTTTCCCCCATTTCTCTCTCTCTTTCTCTCTTTCTACTTAATACATTTTTCTATGAAAAAAATATTTTGAATAAGCAAATTTTGAATTACAACAACTATCCTTTTAAAAAAATTCTTTACTAAAGTTTTGCTTCAGATTTATTTTTAATAGATGTTCCTGCTTACAATTTTATTAAATATCAACATCTTGGTCATGTAGATCATAGGCTATAGGAACATTTAAAAAACCATTTTTCATGTAGTACAAATGAACATTTTTATCTATCTGTGGTAGGCTGTCTGTGTCAAATATGTAGATACTTTGGTTTTAAAATTAAACAGATGATGAAGCAGCTTACCGAGGTGAAATTCTTGCCCAAGCTAATGTAGTAGACGAGGCAGAGGGAGCTGGGATTAGAACTTAAGAAAATTTTACTCCAAGTTCCGTGCATTGAAAGTTAGATTCTATGGAACCTTAAGTAGATTATTTTCTGTTTTACAAAGAAGAATTTTTAACAACACAGTTGTCACTATCTTTCATTTTAGAGTAAAAATTTATAATGGCTACACACAGATTAATTCATATTCTCTATGCATGATTTTGACAGAGCAGGTCATTCTTGTTCCAGCATGGTGACATGTCATTGATTTTTGTGGTTTGTTTGGGTGATTTCTACCCTTTAAAAATGGTCCCTTCTAGTTTTTGTATGCCA
This sequence comes from Colobus angolensis palliatus, assembly GCF_000951035.1. Lineage (NCBI taxonomy): Eukaryota > Metazoa > Chordata > Mammalia > Primates > Cercopithecidae > Colobus > Colobus angolensis. The sequence continues at coordinate 1,646,857 of NW_012113919.1, forward strand.
GGCCTTGTCTTTATCATACCTGCTAAATGAACTCATGGAAACTTGGGTATGGTGGCCTCATGGTTGCTCACTTATGAAAATTGATTGACAGATTATGAGTCTCCTTAGTCTAAGATGTCCCCAACATCAGCATATCAGCATGCTCACTTCTGTTAAATGTTTATGTGCATAGCTCATTTTATTAGAAATATTGTAATTCCAGATAATTTGCTAATTCTTACATAATTGTTATACAATTGCTTAGAACACTGTGTCATATCAGATAGATGTATGCTTCTGAACTTTTATAAATGATGACAGTAGTAATAATATATGATGGTAATAATGGTTATGATAATAGCCGTGGTTAGAGTTTTTCATGTAAATTAGTCATGTTTGGTGTAATCAAGCTGGCAAATGATGGAACCTGGTTTCAAATCCAGGAAAAATTTTAGTGTTCTTGAATGTCATATTAATAAGGGGTTCTTTCAACAACTACGTTCAATGTAAATCTACACTTGCTTTTCACGATATCGTATGTGAAATGCTCAAAAGTTATCCAAAAAAGTAGATAGAAAATTAAGGTAAAACATTCCCAATTCATCGTATCATATTTCAGTGCTGTATGCATTTAAACTTTAATATTGTAATTTATCCAGCTGTGCTATGTATATTTAGTAGTGCAAAAGAATGACAATTTTCTTTTTGTAATTTTTCACACAACTATTCAAGAAAGGTAGACAATTAAAATGAGTACTCAGGGGCCTTCTAAGTTTTCACTTACTAGCTGTGGACCAAAACATTAGGTATTAGAGGAGCTCTCAGTGCCTGAAATTGTATAGAATATCATGCCTATCCTTTAACAATGACTTCATGCCTTTTTGTTAATAATTCAAAATCTGACTCATGTTCATGTACAGTGTTAGAAGTCGATCACCTGACATCACCATGGATGGGTGGGAAAAGAGGTAAAGAACAAAGCATGTAGGTTCTAAGGCTTTTAAAATAAATAAAAACAATGTTTTCTCTCTAATTTAGCTCCAAAAATTTGAAAAATAATGTGAACTTATGCAACAAGTGAAACAGTATAAAGGAAAATAAAGGGAAAAGTAATAATTTAATCTGCTTTAATAATTGTTAAAATAATAATTTATTTAAAAATTCTTGAATTTTGGATGTTCTCTTTAAAACCACTTTATTCAGGGATGTACAAAGGTATTTCTATTAGAAAAATATTAATTATAAAATATTTTCATCCAAAATTATGTACAATTAGCATTTATATATAATTTTTAAAAAGGTAACATTTTAATTGACAAGTCAATTTTATATTCTGCTAGTTAGAGATAAATCTTATATATGTATCTCTAATTTACGAGTTTCATGAAAAGTTAAAGTGTTTTTGTCTCAGTAGGCATTTTATACATGACATAAATCATAATATTAATATTAGTCACAAGGAAGCTTTTGCAAAATTGATCTCCATGAATTATATTTGTGCCATTATAATCTCATGTGAAGATCTTGAAAAGGAATTAAGAATGAACAAACAAATTGAAACATTTAAAAATATACATTTTGTTTCCCATATCCCGATATCATATAAGTTAATATTCTTTACCCTAAATCACACCAGTTAAAATTTTTTCTATTCACTTCTACTGTACACTGAGAGCATATTTGCATGATTTTTAGACTTTTAAAATTTCAAATATGTATTTTATGCCTCATGATGTGATTTATTTTAGTGAATATTCTATATTTCCTGGAGTAAAATTATATTCTGCTATTGTTGAATAAAATATTGCATACATTTCAATTAGATCAAGTTGGTTGGCAGTATTGTTGAAGTCAGCTATATTACGAATTATCTGGTTGATCTTTCAACTACTAAAATGAAATTATTTCAACCTTCAACTAGAATCATGGACTTGTTTGTACTTTGTTGCAGTTCTACCATATTTTCTGCCTCAGGTATGCTTATCTTCTATTGTTACATGCATGCACCTTAAACATTGTTATGTCTTTTTGGAGAATTAATTTCTTTATCATTAGTAATGTCCTCCTTTATCCCTGATTTTTTTATCTTAAAGTCTGCTTTATCTAAAATTCATATTTACTTAATATTCAGTATTCTGTAGGTTTTGGGGATAAGTTTTAGCACGTGTATTAGTGGGCATTCCCCAAAGAAACAGAACCAAAAATACATACTACATGTAGTATATGCAAAAGTAGTATGCACTATTGGTTCTATTTCTCTAGAGAATAGAATGTATATGGGGAACTATATACATATATACTTATATATATACATGTGTATATACACACACATATATATACACACACACAATTATATATATATAATATGTTATATATATAATATATATAACATATTTTTTATATATATGAGAGAGAAAGAGAGAGAGAGTCATGAGAAACATGTAGAGCAGGCTATCAGGCTGGAGACCCAGGTAAAATAAAAATTGATGTTGCAATCTCAAGTCTAAAGGCAATCTGAAGACAGAATTTGTTCTTCTTCAAATAATCTTTTTATTTCTTAAGCTTTTGTAACTTACTGAATGAGGTCCACCTAAATTATAAATTAAAATTTGCTTCACTCAAAGTCTTCTGATTAAAATGTTAATATCTAAAATTACCTTCACGCAACATCTAGCCTGCTGTTTCAGCAGTCATCTGGGTACTGTAGCCTAGCCAAGTTCACACAAAAATAACGCTCACAGCACCTTATATGATTCTCTATCCCCTTATTTGTGTTTTTTATGTCTTTGTATTTGAGATTCCTGTAGACAACATACAGTTGAATGTGTTTTGCCATACATCCAGAAAATTTGTCTTTTAATTGTCATATTTATATTACTTACACTTAAGTAATCATTTATATGGTGTGGTTAATATCTGCTATCTTTGTTTTATCTTTGATAATTTTTTGCTGCTTTTTTTCTGTTTCTCTTTACTCTCTCTGATTTTAACTGAGAATTATATGATTCAATTTATCTTCTCTCTTAGAATGTCAATTGTATATTTTAATTTTTTAGTTAGTTTATTTTTGTTTAGTTTGGAACACAGTAGCCCCTCCTTATCCATATGGGATATATTCCAAGACTACCAGTGGAATATAGTGGATGCCTGAAACCACTGATTATACCAAATCCTATGTGTAATATGCTTTTTCCTAAACATAATGGCCTATGATAGAGTTTCATTTCTATATTAGGCACAGTAAGAGATTAATAAAAATAACTGATCATTATATAAAACAGTTAAAACAATATGCTAGCACCACTACTATTCACTTTGGGATAATTATTAAGTAAACTAAGGGTTATTTAACACAAATACTGGTACAGTTGAATGATAATTGAGCCAGATATAGTGTAGACAGTGTAGATATGTTGGACAAAGAGATGATTCACTTCCAGGCAGAATGAAGCAGAACGGTGTAATATTTCATCACGCTACTCAGAACAACAAACAATGTAAAACTTATGAATTATTTACTTCTGGAATTTTCGTTTAATATTTTCAGACTCTGGTTGACTGCAGGTAACTGAAATGGCTGAAAATGAAAGTGAATAAGGTGGAACTACTGTGTACATTTTCCACTAGCCTAAGTCCATTTTCAGATGACACTATCACACTTTCTGGATAGTTCAGGTCATTATAACGAAGTGTTTCTAATTATTCCTTCTTATCTTTTAGAATTTTGCTGTCATTCAAATAATTTCTCTATATGTTATAAATCCAATCCATTTTAATATGATTACTCTAAACAGTTAACAACATCAATTAAGAATTTAAAAAATGAAATGTTTTATTTTCCCTTTAGTTTTTTCCACCTTTTCCCCCCTATTTTTATGTTGATCCATGTTTCCTAACCCCTAGCATTTTCTTTCACTCTGAAGAGTTCTGAAAAATATTTATTTCAGCACTCTCTGCCAGTGATGAGGACCCTCAGTGTTTGCTTGTCTGAGTAAGTCTATTTATTTTCCACTTTTAAAGGAGAATTTTGCTGAATGCACAATTATAGTTTTAGGATTTTTATTTCCTTTAACACCAAATATTTTACTTCAGTATCCTTGTTTGTATGGTTTCTAATGAGATATTTGGTGTAATTTTTCTCTTTGTTTCTCTATATCTACGATATTTTCCCACTCCTGAGCTTCTTCAAAGTTTTCTGTGTTTTGGTTTTCTAAGTGTTGTATATAGAACAACTAGATCAGATTTTTTGCTGTTATTTATCCTAATTTGTTTTCTGAGCCAGCTAGTTTTATGGTTTCATATGTGTCATTAATTTTGGAAAATTCTAGGAAATTTCTATCTTATCTTTCCAGTATTCCAAATACACTTATGTTATACCTTTTAAACTGTCCATCTTTCTTGGATATTCTGTTCTTTTAAAAATATTACTTTTTCTCTTTGTTTATGATTTTGGTTAATTTTCTATCGACCTATTTTTCAAGCTCTCTGATTCTATTTTTGCCATGCCCAGTTTACAGATGCTTCCACCAAATATATATTTTCTCCTAAGGTATTTGTGATTTCCAGTATATCCTTTTGCTACCTTCTTAGGGTTTTTGTCCCTATGCTTACATTCTCTATCTATTCTTATGTTATCAAATTTTTCCACGAGAGTTTTTAATACAATATTCATTTTTATTTTAATTCCTTGTCTTATCTTTCTAGAACCTGTGCCATATCTGTGTCTGGTTCTGATGTTTGCCTTGCCTCTTCAGAATGTGTATTTTATTTCCTTTTATCTTATCTTGTGACTTTTGTTTTGAGTGGAGGATATGATATATTAGGTAACAGGGGCTGAGTTAAGTGAATCTTCAGTGTAAAGTTTTCTCTAAATCTGCTATGAGTTTTGTTGTTGTTATTCTATTTGTAGATTCAAAATCTGTAGATCCTTCAGGAGTTCTTTTTGCTTCCTGTGTTGTTTGGGAGTTTCCTTATAAACTCTTGTTTAAATAAAGTCTGTCTTTCAGGTCTTTCACCTGTAATCTACTGTCATTATACTGGTTTCCTATGGAAGTGTTTATACAATGTGATATAAAATAAAACATTCTACAATGTTATAGTTAAATCTCAGTCTTTTGGTGGGGCTGGGTTGCTGAGCTGTGACCTTCAGAAGTGTGTCTTAGCTTTTCCCCGCTCCTCCTAGGTGGGACAGACAGTCTAGAGCGGACTAGAATTGGGTAGTTTCCCTATTTGTAATCAGATAAGCTCTGGAAGAAAATGATTTCCTTTGGTTAGTAGACCTACATTATGGATAATCCTCTACATGTATTTCAAATATTGACTTTTTGCCCCTCCATGGCAGAAGCATGAGGGATTTTTTCTTTGCACTTTACAGTGAGAAACTTCAGGGGTTCCTGTAGGTCAAACACTTTAGACAGTGTGCCTGCTGCCAGGACTGGGACCTCAGAGTTATTCACTTACAAGTAGTCCACACAGCCTCCAGAAACTAGTGGAAATCATCATTTAAGAGGACTGCCACCTTCTGAGTCAAGTGAACACTTAGGAAGTTCAGAAGGTGAAGACTTGTGTCCTTGAATTAAGTAGTCAAGCATAAACTTCAAGAAAGATGATGGATAAGAAAGAAGAAGCAGTGGTTTTGATGTTAAGCAACTGAATAGAGCAGAGAATAAAGGTATGATTTTAAAAATACTAAGTATCCAAGAAACAGGACAAATAGAATTATCTGAGACAATGTATGTGATATGGTAAACTTAATTTAAAACTTCATTATTAGGATGGATGAGGGAATCAAATCAATTGCTATCAGTGAGATTCTCTTCCCTTGCATCTTTCACAAAGTTCACTATTTAGCGAAAGGAGAACAAATATTCTAGACATTTTATTCTAACCTTAGACTTTAATATCAACTTGGTCTAGCAGTGAGGTGTAGAAATCATAATTGTATTTTCTTCCTTTCATTATTTTCTAAATTATACATTAGCTATATAAATGTTAAATTCAAATATAAATCTATAGTTCTATCCTTTGATTTATTTTTCTGGTAAACTGGTTATTTTATTATTTATTACTATTATTTATTATTACATATTTATTCTGGAGGCTTTACTGCCCTAAACTATAAACACACACGTGTACATGTATGTGACCTTCAGAGGTGCTTCTTAGCTTTTTTGCCCCCTCCTCTTAGGTGAGACAGAAAGTCTAGAGTAAATTAGAATTGGGTAATTTCCCAACATACAGTCAAATAAGCTCTGGAAAAAAATACTTTCCTTTGAAAATTTATACCTATGAATGCATATGTATAAATTTGTATGTATTTTCATATATACACTCTAAATTGTGTGTAATATTCATACAACTCACACACACATGTATACAGCTTTTGGGGAGAAATGATTCACATTTTATACAACATACTTATTTTCAAGTGTACAATTCAACAGCCTTTAGTGTATTCACAGATTTTTACAACCATCACCATTGTCAATTTTAGAACATTTTAATTATACCAGAAAGAATCCTCTTAACCTTTAGGTATCACCCCCATCTCCTATCTGTTGCATCTCAATAAGCAACTACTAAGCTACTTTCGACTTGCAGGGGTTTCCCTGTTCTACACATTTCAAATAAATAGAAATATACCATATGTGATCTTTTATGTCTAAATTATTTTGCTTAGCATAATGTTTCCAGGGTTTATCTATTTTGTAGCATATATCTGTATTTAATCACTTTTAAGGCTGAATAATATTCCATTTTGTGGATATAACACTATTTATCCATCAGCTGGTGATCATTTGGGTTGTTCCACCTTTGTCTCTCATGAATATTGTTCTTATATAAACATTCATGCACAAGATTTTGTATGGATATACATATGCTTTTATTTCTTTTCTGTGTATACTGAGAAGTAGAACTGCTGGATCATACAAAAACTCTATTATGATAGAGTTTACTTATTTCTTTTCTATGTATACTGAGAAGTAGAACTGCTGTCATACAAAAAGCCTATTATGATAGAGTTTAATTGTTTGAAGAACTGCTAGATCATTTTCCAATTTGACTGCATCATTTAGCGTTCCCACCAGTGGTGTGTAAGGGATCAGATTTATCCAGGTTCTTGCCAAAACTTTCATCTGACTTATTATATCAGTGTTCCCAACAACTATTTACTTGTGTTTTTTTGTGTGATACTATTGTATCAATCTACCTGCATTGACATCATAATTCCTATTTGATCAATGCCAAGTAATTAGCGTTTGTTATACTGCATATTTTATGGAGATGCTTTCTATGTTTAATCTATATCAGAGTTATGTCAGCACATGATTCAGGACTGTGTGCCCATGAGTAGAAACTCCCTTAAAATCTGAGATACCAATTCTGCTGCTTCAGGTATCAGTTGTATGTTAAAATTAATATACCTAGTTTGTATTTTGCATGTTATTCAGAAGTGTTCAGTATTTAATTATGTAAGATACTGAGTGGAAATCAAAGTATCATATATCCATAGAATTTGCATTATCTATCAATCAGTTTATGCTAACCAAAAATCAATTTAGTATGGTTCATTACTGTAGTGGAAGTGGATCCGATACTGTACAGAGGGGCACCAAGACTGTGTGTCCCATACATAGCATATGGAGGTCTAAGAACAAAGTATAATTGACCCTTGAACAATGTAGGGATTGGTGGTACTGACTCCTCGCACAGTTGAAAATCTGCATGTAAGTTTTGACTCCCAAAATTGGTAACATAAATAGTTGACTAACACATATTGTGTATCTTATGTGTAGTATATGTTGTATTCCTAAAATAAAGTAAGCTAGGGGAAAGAAAATATTATTTTTAAAACCATAAGAAAATATATTTACTTCTCATCAACTGAAAGTGACTGGCCAAGAACGATTTTTATTAAGTAACCGGAATTGCAAAGTGTAATTTAATTATGCAGTTTTTAAGTAATGTAAAGTGTAATGCATGTGCACTACTGATCGGGGAAATCAATAAAAACAGTTATGGTTTCGTATTTCATGTCATTTTTTTTTTTCTTGGCCTTTAATTTCCTAGCTAGACTTTTTCTAAATAAAGCAATTGATCTTGATCACTTTCTCCATCACTGGCCTTCAGGTCCTACAATTAACAAGTCATATTTAAAAGTGTTGACCACTTCCTTTTTCTTGAAATATTCTTTGTTCTCGGTTTTATCGACACCATATTTGTTTGGTTTTTCCTCAATTATTTTTACTCATGTCTGTGTACTTCTCTTTGTCTAGAAGGCTCTTAAATGTTGGTGTTCTACTGTTTTCATCCTGTTCTTACAAAGATGAAATTCATATTAAAAACAGAGAGTTTTCTATAAATAGTCATAGCAAATATAATCAGGATTATGGTGGACAGGTTTAATGAAGTCATACAGATATAATATCTAAAAATAATGTAGTTATTAAAATGAAAATTATAGCTCAGTGTCAGAGAAGACATAGCATAAAAACCACTGTGTTAGAATAGATCCCAGTAATCTCATGAGAATGAAAACCAGATAATGAAATGGCAAAAATATTTCTAAAATAAGAAATAAACTAATTATACATGATACCAAAGAGTTTTAAAAAAAGGGAAACAGAATTATCCATACTAAGATTCATTATATTGAAGTTATTGAACTTCAAAATTCTTAAAAAAAGATCATGACCAAATCGCACTCAGATTTCTCAACAAAAGTCATAAAAAGAAACAGTTTTTTCAACATTCTGAGGGACATAAAGGCTACAGATAGACTCTCAAATATTCAAGAACTTAGTATTATTACATCTGAATCATATTTTGGGGGGAACAAGGGAATCACTGGACTATCCAACACAGGACCAGAACAAAATTTGATTTGAAAGTTTACTTCTATCTTGAAATAGATTGAATACTCATGTTAAATCAATTTTAGAAGTATGCCCTAAGAGTTGTATAATGTAATTTAATGTTATAATCTCTGATAATACAAAAATAATATCAATGACCAAAACGAAGAGGCAAAATTAAAGACATCAGTGAACATTTTGATTCTAAAACTAATCTTTCATAGCAGGAAATAAACAGTGAAAAACACTACCTGTGTCTTTTAAGTTAATTTTATAACCTTACTTAAATTAAGACCTGTAAGAAATTCAGAAAGTAGTAAGTAGTAAGAAATTACTTATCTGAAAATTTGCTAACTTTGAGGAGTGTAATATAAATAGAAATGGTAAGAGAGGACATACAGCAGGAGATATGAAAAGAGATATAAGAAAAACTCAAATCAGTAGAGCTTGATAATCGGTTTGGAGGAAACTGGAAAATACTAAAGTAGCATTAAAAGATGAAACGCAGGAAGGTTATTGTAACATAAACCAGGATATGGAAAGCAAGAAGAAATACAGATTTATGTGGGGAGACGATAAGCTGAGATTTGAACATGTTAGGGTGGAGGTATTTGGAAAACATTCAAGTGACAATTCAAACTGTGACACTGTGGATTGGATTTCACAAGAGAGTTGGCACAAACGTGAGGTCGAGATTTCACATCATACAGTTATTACAGCTAAGTGACCTGATGAAGTCGTCCAAGGATGACGAGTAGGAAAAGTAGAAGTTATCCACAAACTTCAGGGACACCAAAACGTGAATGACGGGCAGAAAGTGAGGCTTGCGCTAAAAAGAAGCTAAGGAGAAGAGATCGTGCAAAGGCTTGGTAGTGAGAGATATGCAATATATTTGAAAAACAGAAGGGATTCCTGCATGGCTAAAGGTGAAATTCAAATTGCTATATAAAATGGAAAATTGAAATCTAAATGACTTATGGTTTTTAATCTCAGAGAAATTGATAGCCTGAATACCTTGGGTTAATGAGTTATTTTGTAGAAAGGAGAATATTGGGCTGAGAAATTATTATATATAAATTGCAGTTAGAGGAAACAGAAATGTTACTGCTTTATCCTTCAAAAGGATAGCATAACGGAACCCACTTGGAAAATTGTCCAAGTAAGGTATTGAAATATATTACAATTACAACATAAGCATTTTTAAACCAAAAATATTTGACTCCAGAATTTTATTATTTTCCATTATTGTTTTAAATTTTGTTTTTGTTTGTTTATTTGTTTGTTGTTGTTGCTGTTGTTTCCTTCTGGTTATACCTTCTGGTTTTAATTCCTAAATATTTAATATATACATTTTAGGATACAATTCTTCTCTGTTGTGTTTCATAAGAGTCTACGGTGTAATAATTTTTTTAAATTGGAGGCATGAATCATAGTGTGTTACATCATTTATATGTAGTGATGCATATCATTATATGACTATACATTATTTTCATGGAAAAGAGGAAATAATTATATATAATCTTATCTCCTCTTTTAAAAACCAGGTCATTCTTTCCTAAACTCTGATATTGGGCGTTGTAGAAAGGTTCATAGTTTTTTAGAGTTAAATTTTATTTTTTTTCTCTGTCTTACACAAGTAACTTATTTTGTCTCTCAGTAGTTTAAATGTAGTTTAACTTTTTACATAATGTTTCAGAATATGAAAAGCAGGAAATAAATTAGGAAAGGTTAGCACTTTGAATTAAATGAAATTAACTCAGGAAAAAAATCATAAATCTTTCATGGTGGTTGAATGCAGTGTGCTTAACTCTGTATTAATTTGCAGACATAATTAAAAATAATGCTTCCCCCAGAAATAGATATACATTCTGGGATAATGTAAGACTTTTTCCTAGTTTATATGCAGATCTTAAAATTTATCAGGATTTCCTTCTATTTTTTTGGATAAAACTTGTTTTTAAGTGATTAATTACAATCTTTTAAGTCATATTGTTAAACCATCTTGAGTAAAGTAATCCAGTACGGAGTGGATCTCAGGGAAAGGATAATGATTAGGTACTAAAAACCTTTGAGAATGCACCATCTCTCCTTTCCCAGTCTTTTTTTTTTTTTTTCCTTTATCTGATTTTTTTATAACATGTGAATCTTTTTTTAATTTCTAAATTCCAATAAACAGGAAGAATGATCTCAGAGACTGACTTAGTATAGTTCCCCAATTCTAATCTCTAGTAAAGAGAGAATGTGAACATCTTAGCTTGAATAAACCAAACACTTGTAGTTCCCTCAACTAAACCAAGGGCTAGGGAGGTGCAACACAAACCCAACTATTGCAGAAACCACGGGTATAACCCAGAGAGTCGGTCCTCAGAAATAGGAGACTCCTCCTGAGCTGAGCAGATACCACCAAAGCTTACTTATACTCATGTGATGAACAGACTTTCTGGTAGGATTCCCCACTAGGGCTTTGAAATTGTTTTTCGCTTTACATTAGAAGTTAAAGCAACCATTTTTTTTTTTTTTTCCATTTGTTTGTGTAATCTCTGATTTCTTTGAGCAGGGGCTTGTAGTTCTCCTTGAAGAGGTCCTGGCCTTCTCTTGTTAGCTGTATTCCTAGGTATTTATTCTTTTTCTGGCAGTTGTGAATGGGAGTTTGTTTGTGATTTGGCTGTCGACTTTCTTATTGGTGGTGTATAGGAATGCTAGTAATTTTTGCACACTGATTTTGTATCCTGAGACTTTTTCTGAAATTGCTTATCTGCCTAAGAAGTTTTTGGGGCGAGATGATGGGATTTTCGAGATATAGAGTCATGTCACCTGCAAAAAAAGACAGTTTGACTTCCTTTCTTCCTGTGTGAATACCCTTTACTTCTTTCTCTTGCTTGATTGCCCTTGCTAGAACTTCCAGAACTATGTTGAATAGGAGTGGTGAGAGAGGGCACACTTGTCTTGTGCCGATTTTCAAGTGGAATGCTTCCATTTTTTGCCCATTCAGCATGATATTGTCTATGGGTTTGTCATATATGGCTCTTATTATTTTGAGGTATGGTCCTTCAAAACCTCGTTTACTGATAGGTTTTAACATGAAGGAATGTCGAATTTTGTGGAAGACCTTTTCTGTATCTATTGAGATAATCGTATGGTTATCATCTTTAGATCTGTTTGTGTGATTAATCATATTTATTGATTTGTATATCTTGAACCAAGCTTGCATCCATCCCACAGATGACACCTATTTGGTCATGATGGATAAGCTTTTTGATCTGCTTCTGGATTCTGTTTGCCAGTATTTTGTTGAGGATTTTTGCAATGACGTTCATCAAGGATATTGGCCTGAAGGTTTCTTTTACTGTTGGTATCAGCTTTTGGTATCAGAATGATGATGGCCTTATGGAATAAGTTAGGGAGGAGTCCCTCCTTTTCAATTTTTTGGAATAGTTTCAGTAGAAATCCTGCCAGCTCTTCTCCATACCTCTGGTAAAATTCTTCTTTGAATCCATCTGGTCCTAGGCTTTTTTCACTTGGTAGTCTATTTATTGCTGCCTCAATTTCAGAAATTGTTATTGGCCTGTTCAGGGATTCAATTTCTTCCTGGTTCAGTCTTGGAAGGGCATATGTGTCCAGGCATTTATCCATTTCTTCCAGATTTTTTAGTTTGTGTGCACAGAGGTATTCATTGTGGCCTCTGATTTATTTTTGATTTTTTGTGGGGTCAGTGGTGATATTCCTCTTATAATTTCCCATTGTATTTATTTGAATCTTCTCTGTTTTCTTCTTTATCACACTAGCTAACAGTGTATTTTATTATTTTTTTCAAAAAAACAGATCCTGTATTCCTTGAATTTTTGAAGGGTTTTTCATTCCTCTATCTCCTTTAGTTCAGGTCTGATCTTGGTTGTTTCTTATATTCTGCTAGCCTTGTGGTTTGTTTGCTCTTGGTTCTCTAGTTATTTTAGTTGTGATGTTAAGTTGTTAGCTTGAAGATCATTCTAGCTTTTTGATGTGGGCATTCAGTGCTATAAATTTCCCTTTTAAATATGCTTTAGCTGAGTCCCAGAGATCCTGGTATGTTTTCACTTTGTTCCCATTAGTTTCAATGAACTTCTCAAGTTTTGCCTTAATTTCATTATCTACCTGAGTCACAGATAGAAAAAATCAGTATCATGAAAATTGTCATGCCACCCAATGCAATATATCCCATTAATCTACCATTGACATTATTCACATAAATAGAAAAAAAATTTTAAAATTCATATGGAACCGAAAAAGAGCATGAATAGTGAAGACAATCCTAATCAAAAAGAACACAGCTGGAGGCATCACATTACCCGACTTAAAACTATACTACATGCCTATAATAACAAAAATAGCTTGGTACTGATACAAAAACAGACACATAGACCAATGGAACAGAATAGGGAACCCAGATAAAAGACTGCACAACTACAATCATCTGATCTTTGGCATACCTGACAAAAGCAAGCAATGGGAAAAGACTCCCTATTTAATAAATGGTGCTGGGAGAACTGGCTAACCATAGGCAGAAAATTGAAACTGACCGGTTCCTTACACCATATACAAAAATTAACTAGTGATTGATTAAAGACTTAAGTGGAAAACCTAAACTACAAAACCATAGAAGAAAATCAAAGCAATACCATTCAAGGCATAGGAACCAGCAAAGATTTCATGGCAAAGGCACCAAAAGCAATTGCAACAAAAGTAGAAGTTAACAAATGGATTTTATTAAACTAAAGAGCTTCTGAATAGCAAAAGAAATTATCATCAGAGTGAACAGACAACCTATAGAACGGGAGAAAATTTTTGTAACTTGTTGATCTGATAAAGGTCTAATATGCAGCATCTACAAGGAATTTAAACAAATTTACAAGAAAAAAATAACACCATTAAAAAGTGGGCAAAGACATGAACAGACATTTTTCAAAAGAAGACATATATGCTGCCAACAAACATTTGAGAACTGGCTCCACATTGTTGATCATTATAGAAATACAAATCAATACTACAAGAAGAGACCATCTCACATTAGTGAGAATGTCTACTATGAAAAAGTCAAAAACAACAGATGTTGGTGAGGTTGTGGAGACAAAGAAATGCTTTTACACTGCTGGTGGGAATGAAAACTAGTTCAACCATTGTGAAAGAGAGTGTGGCGATTCCTTAAAGACCTAGAAACAGAAATACCATTTGACCCAGCAATCCCGTTACTGGTATATACCAAAAAGAATATAAATCATTCTATTACAAACATGCATGCATGCATATGTTCAATACAGCACTATTTACAATATCAAAGACATAGAATCAACCTAAATGCCCATCAATGCTGGATCAGATTTGGTAGATATACATCATGGAATAATATGCAGCCATAAAAAGAATGAGATCATGTCTTTTGCAGATACATGGATGGGCCTGGAGGCCGTAAATCTCAGCAAAGTAATGCAGGAGGAGCAAACCAAATACAGTATGTTCACACTTACAAGGGAGAATTGAATGATGAGGCCACGTGGACATATGGCTGGGAACAAGACACACTGGAGCCTATCACAGGATGGAGGGGGAGGAAGGAGAGCATCAGGAAGAATAGCTAATGGATGCTGGGCTTAATATCTAGATAATGGGATGGTCTGTGCAGCAAACCACCATGGCACATGTTTATCTATGTAACAAACCTGCACATCCTGCCCATGTATCCTTGAACTTAAACTTTTTAAAATAAATAATAAAATAGCAATGGTTTCCTACAACCTCACTCATTTGCACATACTTGTGTCTTTACCTGTGATGTTCTTTTACAATTATTTAAATTCCAGTCCATCAGTTGCTCCCCCTGTCATTCCCTGAACCCCAGAACCTTAAGTCAGGTAGTACCGGCACTGCCCCAGCCTTTCTCATTTGCCCTATTACTACGTAGTGCATTGAGTTTCCCCATAATATGGTATATAGTTTTCAGTACAGTCAATTGCTTACCATTTCTTTCCTCACTCACTATCCTCATTGCTTCATTCTTTCAAAAAATACAATTGTCACTAATAAAATGTCCTTCTTCTTAAATTGGATAAAACATCCAATTTAAAAATATAGATTAATATTTAATTAGGCTCTCATCAGATGCCATATATTTTTTCTGTATAAGTATTTATTAATCAATATGACATTTGTAATACATGTAGAAAATCAGAGCAGAAAAATATGCACTGTAAATACTAAATCAAAATATATCAAATTTGACCTACTCTAATATAATTTCAACTACAAATAAAATGAAGTTTCTTCCATTAAAAAGCATAGTAGCTTGTGTCATCTTCCTCATAGTGAAAGAACCCAAAAGAACTAAAAAAACTCACCCCAAAAGAAAAAAAAGTTATTTAGGTAATATATAAAACTTAAAGTGTAGTCTTACTTTTCAAACAAAAATAGCAGTGAAAGTACCCCATTAATTCTGTCAAGTAATGTTGTAAAATATGATATCAAAATTTAATAAATATGATATGATAGGCTATCTTTTATGCATAAATTTTAATACATAATATACAATATTTCATATTTATATCTATATGCCTTTCTGTGTTTTTCATCAATCCAATCTAATCTAATCCAGTGTATCCAATCTAGCTTAATGTAATCTAATCTAATGAGAGGAAGTCCATCCTCCTCCAGCTTTTCCTGCCCTTGGCCATGGTGACTGTCAGTGTCTCAGGAAGCACTTGCTTCACCTGCACATGCCTCTCTCAAGGATCATAATGAACATGGAATAAAAGTGAGAACCATACTATTATTGTTTTTGGTAACTAAGTTATGCCATGTGTTTTTTGCTACAACATAATTTAGCTTATCTCGACAATTTCCATTTGATTCATCTAATGCGTTTTTATTTTATTATTTCTTAAATAATTTCTGATTTTTTTACTCATAAATAAGTGAGGGACATACATTATCATATTTTAATGTTTGTTACCTTTGCAATCAAAGCAGAAGAATGTGTTGCAATAATATTAGTCACTCCTTTCATTTACTTTGAAATATATCTTATACTGAAATATAACATTCCTATAGTGATTAGTTATAACAAAGCACATACGTCAGAACTAAAGATTAAATGATATACTTTTACACTTACGAAACAAGGACTCATTTATATTTATGACATGAAAAGTAATTTATAACTTCATATATGAGATCTTATACTTTAATTAAAACTTAAAATCCAGAAACTTTCTTTCATTTAAAATATTTATTAATTGTAAGTGAGCACAGACAAAAGATGGGCAAAATCTTTGTACTTAAGCAACTTATACTCTGTTGGAAACAGGCAGATGATTCAGAAGAAATGATTTAAATACAATTATTATGGAATAAAATGAAGCAAGTGGGGGGACTAGGTAGTCTGGGGACTAAAGATGGACATTCAGCTTTACATTTTATAGAAAGGGATGGTTTCATGGAGAAGGTGAAATTTGGTCAGGATCTTAGAGCATCAAGCAATCAAGATCTCTGAAGAAAGAGCTTTCTAAGTACCTGGACTGACAAGAGCAGAGGCCATTAGGCTGGAACACACCTAGTGATGGTGGGGACAGCAAGAAGGCTCCCAGCTGGAAGAGGGAGAGGGGTAGGACAGGAATCAAAATGGGGACTTTGAGAAGTCACTGCAGGTCAGATCCTGGAGGCATTCCCAGGTTGTTTAGATAATTTAGATTTAATTATCTGCAAGACAGAAAATCAATGGAGGGCTGGAGCATTATGACCGGATGACTCTAATTGTTTGTGTTACCTCCTGACTCTAAATGTCAGGAGGCAAAGGCCTAAAAGGGAGACCTGAGAAGATTACTACAATAGCTTGGACGAGGTGGTACCTGTGGATGTGGTAAGAAGTGTTCAGGTGTTTATCTATTTTGAATAAAGAACCAACAGTATTTACTGATAGATTGGAAGTAGAACTTGAAAAAATGAGAGGAATCAAACATAAGGTATTCATGAACTGAGATAGGAAACATTATGAGAGGAAATGGATTTGACAAATAGATATCAGCTTGTCCTAACTGCTCCATCAATAGCTTTTCTGATTGATGCCTTAATTACAGGTGTAGGTTCACTGCCTAGATTAGTAGACCATGTCGTCTTTGTTAAATGCACATGGGCAGGACTGGAAACAGGATGCTACTGTAGATAATCTTTTTTATATGACTCTTCTTGGTCTCTTCAAGGTATCACCAACCACCCAGAACGCTGCCATATCTGCTTGGTCCCATGGCTAATTATCTTGTCTTTTTACGTTGATCCACCTCCTGCTGACATTAGATCCTATATCTGAATGACGGTGAAGAGCTCTTCATTTTAAATTCATAGTCTGCCCGTTTTTTAAACTGCAGTTTATGTTTTCTTTTTTAAAATTGAAAAAACAAATGAATTAAATATTTATCATGCATGAATAAAGCTACAGATGTGGTGAAAGAAAATGCAATTCCATATTTCTATTAGACTTGAGGAGGGAGAGTATAATAACATGTAATCAAAAGGATAGGTAACAGTGCCTATAAAATTTAATTTAATTGGGAGGGAGGCCAAGGTGGATGGATCACCCGAGGCCAGGAGTTTGAGACCAGCCTGGTCAGCATGGTGAAACTCAGTTTCTACTAAAAATGCAAAAATTACACAGGCATGCTGGCGTGTGCCTGTAGTCCAAGCTACTTGGGGGGCTGAGGCAAGAGAGTTGCTTAAACCTGGGAGGTGGAAATTGCAGTAAGCCAAGATGGCTGGGTGACAGAGTGAGTCTCCATCTCAAAAAAAAAAATCATAAAAAAAAAACTTTGTTAACCTAAATGCCTGCCAGTTCTATAGTTCATGCTACACAACTCACAAAGAGCAGGTTTGTCTCCCTTTTAGGCCTTTGCCTCCTGACATTTAGAGTCAGGAGGTAACACAAACAATTAGAGTCATCCGGTCATAATGCTCCAGCCCTCCATTGATTTTCTGTCTTGCAGATAATTAAATCTAAATTATCTAAACAACCTGGGAATTAGGTTAACTTTGTTAACCTAAATGCCTGCCAGTTCTATAGTTCATGCTACACAACTCACAAAGAGCAGGACTTTACTCCATTTTACTATTGTTTATGAGCATCTCCAAGGGGTCAAACTGCACTCTACAAACTGCATTTATTGATTCACAGCTATTTATCCATGTCTACTTTCTGCCACACACTAGATGAATTTTATATATGCTAAAGCCCATTTTGATAATCTAGTATTTGTCCCATACTTGAGATTTCTGATTGATCCTAAATTTCTTTGGAACCTAGTAAGTTGCTAGATTCCATGCAGAGTCATGGAAAAGCAATCCCCACATTCAATGATCCACCATCACTAATTCTCCAAAGCATTTCTGCTTATGCTGAGTTTCACAAAGAATTTCTGAAACTGGTCTGTCAGTTTCACAAAGAATTTCTGAAACCTCTAACTTTAGTTACTTCCCATCAGTCTAAGGGAACTTGTAGGTGAGAAGAGCCATTTTAGAGCCTCCATTCTTGTCTTCTCTTCATCCAGATCCACTCCAAAGCACTTCTTGTCTCCCAGTGTTAAATATATACAGACATATAAGCTCTCTTGCTTGTTAATAAAGGCGAACATATATTTGTAAGTATAAAACATACAAATAGATATCTATGGCTTCTGAGATACAAGGCTTTTTGGATTTCTACTAGTATCCTTATTTTGTACCTATCATTCCTTTTATCTCATGGGGTTATTAAATATTTTACTGGCATGAGATGTCATGTTTGATGAAGAGAGACACCTATTAATTAACCGAGCTAGGATGCAAACCAATAACTCTCTAACAGAAAAGTACATGCTCTTACATTTCAGCGTATTGCTAAAAAATGGAAACAATGAAATGTCAAATTTATGAATGAAATTGTAGAAGTAATTGAAGTAATTCTCATGAAAAGAAAACTTTTAGTACAAGTTCACTAAAGGTAAACAAAAGTTCTAGTCCCTTGAAACTTAAATAAATAGCTATAGAGATAATAATAAAGTATATTTGTCATTCATCAAATTAGCTAACATTAACATAAATTTTATCAATATTGTAATGAAGTAGTGTTTCTCACACATGGTAGAATAGAATATAAATTAGGACTGATTTTTTTAGAAAAATTGAGCAATTTTTATTATAATCCATACAATATTTCATATTATTTGGTTCAACAATTTTGCACTTCCTTGTTTTAGAAGTTTGCCCTATCTAAATAGGCATAGGCAGAAATGTCAATAAGCACATTAAAATAATATAAAAACAGGCTTAATTAAATTAAATAAGTATTTAATTTGAAAGGCAAATATGCAATATTAATCACCCACTGATAACATTATAGCAAGCAGGTCTCATAAATATCAAATATGCTTTAATAGTATAAATCTGAGTCATGGCCCACTCTCCAAGCTACCCAGCTTGCTGTATTTGAATATACTCAAGAGAAATTATTCTAAGTTGAAAAAATGATATGTCTTTCTTCTTTGACTGTCAAGAAAATCAACAAACTTTAGTATTTCTGACATTCATTTCTATGCATTACATATTTTAGATGTAATTCTTTAATGGATATTAAATTGGAGAAGACAACTATCCCCCACACACACACACAAAAAAAAAAAAAACCTGTAAAAATTGACTTGTTATTCATAGGGAGCAAACCCTCCTTGACTTTTTTATATATATAAAAAAAAATTCTAAACTAAGACAAAAAAGAAAGTTAAGTGTATTTCTTGTTACACTGAAATGAATTAGAGGAATCATTTGAAAACTATTTTTAGAAATCTCTAATTACTTTTTCTGCTATTTGCTGCCTGCAAGGTATCTAGTGATAAGGTTTTACTAAATTGGAAGTTGCATTTTTAACACTGACACTGACATTGTTGATTAAAACCAGAAAGAATAACAGTCATTTATTTCTATAAATCAGAAACACTTGTCTGTGATTCTAACTTACAATGTAATGGTAGTTTTAAATTGGCTGAAAAGTTGGAAACACACTGTTTAAGCAACCCAATACTTGCAGAAAAGAACATTTTTTTTTTACTGATAATGATTTCTGAAAGTATATTCACTGTAAGTGGCCAAATGATAACCTAGGAAGACAGCTAACATTATATTTCTAAAGAATAAAAATGTATTCAAATAAAAAATTAAATTTCAAATTAAATATTGAAAAAAATCATAGACTACATAGAGGTCTGTGCTTGTATGCCTTCCCTGTCTCATGTTATTTAATTTACCCTGCAGACAATATAGGAAGAGGATTCAGAATACATTATAGTGTCAGATGCATCTGAATTTTACTATTGACCTTTCTATCATCTGAATGACCTTGCAGGGCTTACTTAACCACTCAAAGCTACAATTTTTTATTTAAAATATTCATATTATTAAGGTATTTACCTCAAATGGAGATTCTCAGGAATAAAGTGGATAATTCATACATTTTGCAAATGCCTATAAAAGCTATCAATGGTTTAACATGTTGGATTTGTGATGCTGAAGCCCATCACAGTGATGTTAATGTTATTGGAAGAGTAAAACAAGAAAATCTATGATGCACACAGGCCCAAGAATTGTACACCAAAAAGTATTCCTTCTTGTATCCAAAAGCTACCAGTTTCTCTCTGCTAGGGATGTTTCTTCACCTATTTTTAAATCCTTAACATTTGTCACATGCAAAACAAAACATTATCTACCAGTTTGTGAAGTAGGGAAGAAATAAGAAAATAAATAAGTTTTCCTCTAAGAACTTTCAAGAACTGTACATAAAGTTATTTTTAAATGATAGCTTAATTGATATTCATATAACATAACTTTTATATTTTTAAATGTATAATTTAGTAGTTTTTAATATACTCAAAGAGTTATGCATCTATCATTATTTAATTCCAGAACATTTTCCTGGGCCTCCCCAAAACACTCATGCTCATTACATCACTTTTGATACTCACTTCCACCCAAACCCCTCAAAGACATTCACATACTTTCTGTCTTTATGATTTTCTCTATTCTGGAAATTTTATGTAAATTAGATTATACAATCTGTGACGTTCTATGTCAAACTTATTACACTTAGTGCAATGTTTTCAAGGATCATCCATGTTGTAGCAGTATCAGTACTTTATTTTCCTTTATGGCTGAATAATGTTCCATTTTATGGCTATATCACACAGTCATGCAATTGTTTATTAATTCATTAGTTGATAGCCATCTAGGTTGATCCATTTATTTTAGCTATTATGAATAAAGTTTCCATGAGCATTTTCCAAGGTGTTATTTTGTGGATTTATTTTTTCTTTTCTCTTAGGCATATAATTAGGAGTAGAATTGTTTGTTCATCTAGCAGGTCTACATTTTAAGACATACAATTAATTGTAATTCAGTTGTCTAATTCCACATCTACAGACACTCTTTAAGTAATTTAGCTAATAAATCAATAAATGTTAATTAAATGTAATGTAAATATGACAATAATAGGAATGAAAATTACTACTATCTATTAGGAACAAGCTCTGTTCCTGAGGATCTTGAAGTGTTGTGTGTTGTTGAATGTGTAGAAAGCCAGATGAGGAAGAGAAAAGGCCATTCAGCAAAATAGTTCCTCCTTTCACACAATAAGAATGTTTACTGTTCTTTCAAATGTATAAAATATATGTATTAATTTGGAGGACTTTCCCAGATTGCAAAAGAAAAAGTGAAATAGATTTTATGATTCGCATGAAATTCAGAGTTTTTGTTACCATCATTATCATCACCATTTCTTTATGACTTAGCATAGGCTAGTCTTAAAAAGAAAATCCTGTGAAACAAATACATTGCATAACATATACTAAAGACACAGAATTAAAGATGATTTAGGATATTAAACCTCAAGCCTTTATATAATATAGCCTCAAATTCAAGAATATTCTACATGTAGTCTATTCTGTGAGAAAGAAAAAAGAAAATGTTGTCTTTAAAAATCCAAAATTGTCCCATTCTTGTTTGTATCAATGTGTAAATGCAATCCATTTTAAGATTGATCATACTCACCACAAGTATTAAAGCATGAGTGCTTTATGTGAAATGTCAGTCCTTGCCCTGAGTTTTCAAGTGAAAGTTATAGTAACATAATCAGAAGATGATACCATAATGTATTAATTGATCAAAGCTAGATACCTCAGTTTGGATTTGAAAGAGCTTAGTGATTTTTATTGGAAAACTGAATTGGTGGAACCCATTTTTTTCTAATCTTTTAAAATCAAAACCTTACAAAAGATAGCTATTACAAGCTGATACTAGAGAATGGATTGTAATAAAAATGGTAGATACCAGAAAAGAGAAAAACGTATATTTACTCTCTATTACCACAATTTTAATTTACTCCATATATAGCATTATACTAATTTTAAAACTCTTTCTAATAGAATCTCGTATGCTATAACCAGTTCTGTTGAAAATGTAGATGAGTATTGAAGGGAACAATGAGATTTCCTCATCTAACCTAATTCCTCTGCCCTTTATTACCAAAATAATTGGCTTTTTTGTAATAAATGATTAAAAGCATAGCAATAGAAAAATGTATCACTCATAAGTGTGTAAGTCAGTGAATTATCATACACTGAAAATATCTGGAATCCAGAAATCTGAAATCAAGATGCTGTCAGGGCCCTACTTCCTCAGAAGACTAGGAAAGAATTGTTGTTTGCCTCTTCCAGCTCAATGACCCCAGGAATTCCTTTGCTTGTAGCCGCATCACCCCCATCTCTGCTTCTATCTTTACATGTTATTTTCCTCTGTGCATCTTTTATTGAGGTACTTGCCATTGAATTTTTGGCTTCTCACTATAATTCAACATAATCTCATTTTTAGTGCCTTAAATTAACTAAAACTGGAAAGACCCTCTTTCAAATTTAAGATTACATTGAAAAGTCCCAGGAACTAGGACATGACCATATATTTTGTGGGAGCCACCATTCACCTCACTACAATCACCAAATTAATTTCCAAGACCATGAATCTGTCTTTTTACAAATTTTATATAAATAGAATCATATGTAACATACTCATTTGTGAGTTTTTAATCTAAATTTTATATATGCAAATTTTTATCATGTTGCTTCAGGCTGGAAGGCTACAATGAATAAACAGCGCCTGATTATTCTGCTTTCATCTGTCTTCTTGCTCACTGCTTCCCAACTTATTTGCTGCTAAGCTTCTGTTTAGATTATGCCTGGAGGAGGGATGGGAAGAAATGGTTACTGTACATGTGTTGTTTATAATCCATCAAGGAATGTGGAGGATGATTACATTCTTTGATGACAACAAATAAAAATAAAATAAACAGGAAAATGAAAAACATAAATATAAAACCATCAAGAAATACAAATTGTAAGAAACACCATCTTTCAGAAGACAGATAACACTTTCTATTGGTGAGCATGTAGTCAATATTGATAAACCCACACACAATATTCCAGTTTTCATATGAATACTACTTCCCTAGGTAACCTGGTAAAATTTTCAGTATCTATACCCAAAGTGGGATCCTGTACAGGTAGATCTATAAACTTCATCAGAATATTCAATTAGGGGAATATTGTATATAATACCTGAAGTATATGTAAAAATATGTAATAGTTACATATATTGAGAAAGAAACAGATCAGATCTTATCTATAACTTGAGTCTTCTCTAAATAAAATAGGAAGAAAAAAGTTACCTTTCCTTTTTCCTTAAGCAGCCAACAACAACAAAATAGCAAAGACTGTTCTTAAATTATAGCTAGTGGAATGTAATTCTAGTTGTGAATGTTCAAATATAACATTTGGAGTTGGCTGCATAATTTAACAAAAAACACTGTGGCACAGACATTTTGCTATACACCAAAAATTTATGCTCACTCTTTCAGAACAGAGACATATGTCTCCAAAGGGTCTGTCCAACTATAGACAACATGATTCTGTCATGTGTGTAGTGTGGCTAGTAGTTCTCAGCCATGGAACACAAGGCACATTAATGAAAGTTACTTCCAGAAAGAAGGTTTTAGGAATTAGTATTTCTTCCTCATACACTACATCATTCCATCAAGTGGTAACAAGGGTACCTAGGGCTTGACAAATCCACAGCAAGCTATATGAAATCCACAGCAAGCTACATGAAATCCACAGCAAGATATATGAAATTCACAGCAAGCTCTATGAAATCTACACGCATAATATGACAGAAAGGTGCTTACTTGTATAGGTGCAGAGCTATTAAAATGTTATGAGCATAAGAAATACATTTCTTATTTTCCAAACAGCTGAAATTAAGAAGTTATTTGTTTTAGAATCATTCATTGCATTAACTAATATAATATGTAAACTTGATTTATTATTTAATTTTGATTTAAGTGCATAATATTTTATCTGATCTTTATGGACAAGTTTGTTTTGGGCTTCAGAATTTTGGGGTTTTGGAAGATTGTATATACTTCTAATGTGTAACATATGTTGGGATCTGTGGAAGCACATTCAATCAAAAACAACACATTTTTTTCTAGTGAAATATGTGAATATTCACACTCACTGAAATAAATATTAAAAATAATTTTCTTCCAATTTATGTCAAATTTCCCACAGAATATGCTTTAGCTTCAAGTTCACATAGATTCATGGTTTTAGAATTGCAAGTCAAGAATTGTAGACTTTGATTTCAATATTTAAATGAGTGGTAATAGCTATATACTATCTCTTGACAGTCATGTGCCACATAATGGCATTTTGGTCAATTACAGACTACATATATGATGGTGGTCCTGTAAGATTATAACACTGCATTTTCACTCTACCTTTCCTGTTCTACATATTTAGATACACAAATACCACTGTGTTATAATTACCTACAGCATTCAGTACAGTAACACGGTATATGGGTTTGCATCCTAGAAGCGATAGGCCATATCATATAGCGTAAGTGTGTTGCAGGCTACACCATCTAAGTGTGTTTAAGTATACTCTATGATGCCTGCACAACTAAAAAGAATCACCTAAGGATGAATTTCACAAGATATATCCCCATTTTTAAGCAATACATGATTGTATTTTTAAGTTTAAAAATAATTATGTTAATTATGTTAAGGGTACTTAGCAGTATTGAAGAGTAAATTTGTACAACTCATATAACTTAATTGTTCAAGATGGTTATGCATTAGCAAAGTAGCAAGATCTATAATCAACAAAATGCACAATCATTCAAAAAATCATTGGGATCATTAGCTATAATATTTAGAACATGTTAATGACTTCTAACAAGAAGTCAATTGAGAATTGTTTAGCAAATCACAACTTAGCAAAAACAAATTCATCCTCCTGCAGACACTAAAATAATGTTTCTCATCACATGTCATTTATGTTTGGAATTTAAACGGCTGTACAAATCTATATATTGATTTATACATTCTTCTGCCACTTTTTATTACTTTGCATTATGAATTATACAATATAAGGTGAAATTCCAGAGACTAAAAAATAGCAAATGAATGCCTATTAACTGGAATTCGTGTTTAATAAAAATAAGTAGAAATGATTCTAGAACATTCAATTCTAAATACATGTACCTAATGGAAGGATCAAGCTAAACATGAGTTTTGTAGCATAAATTTGATAAATTTCTTGAAGCTTGATGATGAGGTTAAAAATGTTTACATAATTATGATGTTTAAGAAGATATATTGTTAAAAGTTTGTTAACATATAAAAAGTGTAATTCCAAAAATTACAAATAGTAGTAGAAATATCTTGCAAAGCTTCTTTTAACTTCATGTAGTTAAAAGATTGAACATTGAAAAGGATAGTAAAGATCTGTATTAGAAGAAATCTCTTTTTACATTCTTATAATTAATCTCAATTCGTTTTCTGCATCTGACTATAGCAAAGTATCAGCTTCAAGTAATTGCTATGGACAGGCTGAGAATTATCAGTAATACATATTAAAAGCCATGATATAGGCGTAAGACTATTCTGTTATGTATTAACATGTGACTAATACAGCTCAGACCAAAAATACCACAGCTCTAGATTATGGCTAGTGAAAGAAGAGAGTCCAGAAATTATCACTGGCAATATTTGCTTAGGGGTTTCAATAGTTTTACTATTGAAGAATAGTATGAAGAAGAATTTTTAATTAGTAGCTAAAACATGCAGTCGCATTTAGGGTATATCAAGTTTATTTATGCTTAGGCTTCTTATTTTATAGATATAATACTGTTTTCATTTTATAATGTGGAATTAATATTTAGCTTTAACAGTTTTATTTTTCAAAAACTCCTAAAACTGCTATGGTTCTTGTTTGACACACACACACACACACACACACGTATACACACACATAAACACACAGACACACACACTCACATACACAATCATGCACTTCATAGCAATGTTTCTTTCGGTCAACAACAGATCACATATATGAAAGTGGTTCTATAGGATTATAATGGACCTGAGAATTTCCCATTGCCTAGTTATGTCCTACCCATTGTAATCTTGTAGCACAATTACTTAATTGTACAAATTAATTTAGTGTATTCTAAGTGTGCAGTGCTTCTAAAGTCTTCAGCAGTTAACCAGAATGTCCTCGACCTTCACATTTATTCACCACTCACTCATTGACTCACTCTTAGCAACTTCCAATTCCTCAAGCTCCATTCATGGTAAGTGCCTTTTACAGGTGCACCATTTTTTAAAAAAATATTAGCTGGGCGCGGTGGCTCAAGCCTGTAATCCCAGCACTTTGGGAGGCTGAGACGGGCGGATCACAAGGTCAGGAGATCGAGACCATCCTGGCTAACACAGTGAAACCCCGTCTCTACTAAAAATACAAAAAACTAGCCGGGCAAGGTGGCGGGCGTCTGTAGTCCCAGCTACTCGGGAGGCTGAGGCAGGAGACTGTCATAAACCCGGGAGACGGAGCTTGCAGTGAGCTGAGATCCGGCCACTGCACTTCAGCCCGGGGGACAGAGCAAGACTCCGTCTCAAAAAAAAAAAAAAAATATTTTACTCTATATTTACTATACCTTTCTATGTTTATATATGGTTAGATACACAAATACCTACCATTGCATTAAAATTGCCTACAGTAACATGGTATGCAGTTTTGTAGCCTAAAAACAATAGGCTATACCACATAGCCTAGGTGTATAATAGGCTGTACTATATCGGTTTGTCTAAGAACATTCCATGATGTTTGCACAATGACAAAATCACATAAGGATGAACTTCTCAGAATGTATCCCTACCATTAAGCAATTCATGCCTGTCTCTTTCTCTCTCTTTATATATATACATTATATATATACAGACAGACATATATGCATATATTGGTATATTTATAAATGTACACATGCCTACTGTATATGCATATACAGGCATTTATATACAAGTATATAATAGACAATACATGAATGTGTGGATTTATGACAGACATTTGCAGTCAAAATTTTGATCACCAGATTTACTAGCTGCTACGTTAAACAATCCTGTCTAGGTATGCTGTAAGTCCTAGGATTAACAGAGATGGTGAGTTTCCTCCTTCCCTTTCCTAGGGAAGCCCTCTCTGCTTGATAGTATAATAGCATAATAGATGATAGTTAATTCCCTCTCTGCTTGATTCAGTTTAATTTGATTAGTAGATTAGTTTATTTTATGACTTTTTTTTCCTATTCAAGTTGTCCAGATATGTCTTTATTCCATGTCCAGAAATGTTTACTAATGTCGAGCATGTGATAATTAATAACATCCAGGATAGTTATTAATTATAATTTTCCTGGTGCATCTGTTCCAATTCTTCATGAGCTAAAAAACTGATCCTTCAAGGAACCCTCCCCAAAAATATCTGTATCTGGTACTCAGATCAGTAATTTTTATCTCATTTACAATTACTGCGTAGACTAGTATATTAGTCAGGATGCTCCAGAGAAGAGATCCAATAGGAGAGATGGATGAGAGATAGCTAGCTTGCTAGCTAGACAGATAGATATTATGAGAAATTGGCACATGTGATTTTGAAGGCCAAAAAATTTCACGATCTGTATTTTGCAAGCTGGAGACCCAGGAAAGCTGCTGGTGAAGTTCCAGTCCAAATCAGAAGGCCTGAGAACCAAGGCACCCAATGATGAATAAGTTCCAGTACATGTTGGATGGAAGGTACAAGAACTGGAGGCTCAGGGTTGTAAAACCTGGTCCATGTCCTAAGCCCTGAGTCCCAAGAGCTCCAATGTCCTAGGGCAAAAGAAGATGATGTCCCAGCTCAAGCATGTCCCGTCCTGCAGGACAGTTGAACGGACCCTGGAAGGGGGAGTGGGAATGGAGGAGACAAGAAAACACGAGAAATGGAGACAAGACAAATAGCCTGATCAAGTCTCGTTTAATGGTGGCAGTGCAATGCCTTATATAGGCTGGCAGGGGAAGAGGTTGG
>NW_012113919.1:1675233-1689768 GCF_000951035.1 Colobus angolensis palliatus
GCCACGTGTCCCGTCCTGCAGGACAGTTGAACGGACCCTGGAAGGGGGAGTGGGAATGGAGGAGACAAGAAAACACGAGAAATGGAGACAAGACAAATAGCCTGATCAAGTCTCATTTAATGGTGGCAGTGCAATGCCTTATATAGGCTGGGAGGGGAAGAGGTTGGGCCAGGGCGGTGACGGGGGGCTGTGTTTTCTCAAATTACAATCGCGCATGCGCCATTAATTGGTATTTTTCCCGGGCACGGAATTGCGCCTGCGCTGTAGGCTGCATTATCTTCCTGGGCGCGAAAAAGGTTGGCGCACGCGGGAAAAGTTGTTAATGAAGAACCCGGAAATACACCATCTTGTCTCTGATGATATGGAGCTTAAGCAATAGAAGCCGCGGCAATTTCCGCGCCTCACAGCTCCGGACACAAGCAGAGGTAAATTTCCTTTTCTTCTGTTTTTTTTTGTTGTTGTTTGTTTGTTTGTTTGTTTGTTTTGGTGGTGCTGTTGTATTTGGACCTGCAATGGATGGGCTGATGCTCACACTAAATGACAAGCATGATCTTCTGTACTAAATCTATCAGTTCAAACTTCCCAGATACATCCAGAAATAAGGCTTTATCAGCTCTCTGGGCATCCCTTAACCCAATCAATTGGACAAATAAAATAACCATCACAACTAAGAGAGGGGAAATGGTCTTTAGCTTGTGAATACGAAGGACACAATTCTACTGCTGTTTTAAAAGTAACTGAGCACAAGCATCAGTCCTATAATTACTCACTGAAGTTTAGTTAATCAAATTTTTTACCTAATCCTTCTTAAAAGATACTCAATTCACACATTCACAATTCACTGTCCAAATCTTTGGTTCATGAATAGATGTACAACTATTATAACCAGGATATTGTTACTGGAAATAAAATTAAACTTTAATTTTCAAAATACTCCCAATTTTCCAAGAATTTATACAAAACAACATTAAATGCACCAATGGAAAATATTAAATATTAAGTATAAACAATTTTCAAAATAACTCCTTTCTCTGTACTATTTGGTTTTTACGGAGAATGTTTTTAAGGATAGACAAATCTATAATACAAACATGCAGACAAACATAAAATTATAGAGCTTATATTAAACAAATAAGATTATTTAGTCATCTAATATGCATTATTATGTAGGAAAAGTGATATTTAGTACATGATTTTAACTACACTTTACGTGAAACTTTACTATAAAATATCTACTCTATTTTGGTGATAACAGGCATTTTGGTGTAATTAAAACATCTCATAAGAAAGTATAATCTAAAATTAGTGGCTCTAGAAATTTGGAGGTTACAGACTTGCATTTGAGTATCTGAGGAAAACCAAGGGCACCTGTATGAGAAAAATATACCTATATTCAATGTGGTAAAACACTTTAACCTTTTCATGACTTTACAAAATCTTGTTTATGAAGCTCTCTAAGAATTATTGGCACATGCAATAGCCAAAATGTATTTACTTATATTTCATATCAATTTAGAAATATTTAAAGGCACATCCAAATAATAAATTATTAATTATAATTTATTATGAAATTTGAGTTTTTTATTAAACTGCCTTTTGCTCATTATTTATATAGTTATTATTTACCTTGACATCTGATTTGTCAAGTCCTATGTTCATAATTACAATTACCATTTGATATTTGACAGTTCTTAAATGTAAATTTCTGATTTTTTTTTTTTTTTTTTTGAGATGGAGTCTCGCTTTGTTGCTCAGGCTGGAGTGCAGTGGTGCAATCTCGGCTCACTGCCACCTTCGCCTACCAAGTTTAAGCGATTCTCCTGCCTCAGCCTCCCGAGTGGCTGGGACTACAGGCACCCGCCACCTCGCCTGGCTAATTTTTTGTATTTTTAGTAGAGACGGGGTTTCACAGTGTTAGCCAGGATTGTCTGGATCCCCTGACCTCGTGATCCGCCCCTCTCGGCCTCCCAAAGTGCTGGGATTACAGGTGTGAGCCACCGCGCCCGGCTCTGATGTTCTTTATTTGGGAACCTTTCTGCTATTATTATCTAGATGTTTGTTATCTTTTTAATCAATTTTACTGAACATGATGACCCTTTATATTTTAAAAAACTTTTTCTGCTCATGATATACTCATATTTTTTATCTATACTTTGAAAGGGTACATCTAAAGAAAAAATATCATTTTATAACATCGTACATAGTTTTCCTTCCTTCATTTTTGTTTTTAATTATTCCAGTTCATTTTACGATAGGTTTGAAAGAAGAATAGAACGTCCTGTATGATGAACATCTGTTATACTATGGGCATTTATAAGAAAGGAACTAATATGTTACTCAATCTACAATATTAGATTGTTTTCTAAATATAACTTGAAAATCTTAAAGTTACACCCAAATCAGTGTTTCTGGGCTTGTGCACAAGAGGCAATGATATATACCATCATCGTATTTTTGAATACATTGTGATGGCCTAAAAATAAAAATTACCAAAAGTATTATTATTAATTTTATCTCATAGAAAAGTATGCTTGCTAAGCAATGGCTATATGATATTTGTTTTATTATATGTCTAATTTTTATATCACCTTTCCAAAAAAGTTAATACTTCTGAAAAATGGATTGTGTCTTTCTCCCACTTTTTATGTTAATCAACTTTATTGTATCTCTTATGTAAGGTATTTGAATATCGTTTTTGAAATTTTAAGCATCACTTCTTCTTATATTATGGTCAGTATAATAAAGTTTATGCATAACCTACACATCATTACCTCAAATGAAGAGAAGCATTTAATATAGTTTTGAAAAAAAATGTTTGGCCATCGTAACTCTGACAATAGTCAAGTTCCCAGAACTTTAGCTGCCATTTCTGTAGCATGGAATAATTGCCCTTGCATGTCACTACCTAGTTTGATGATCATATTCAATAATGAAGTCATTGTGTATGTGTGTTTGTGTATGCTTTGTAGGTATGAATTATCAAACACTGAACACAAATGGTAATTATGTTTCAACTTCTTTCATTTACCTCTTTCTATCATGGGCCTTGGCATGATTTTCAGTTTCACACTGTAAAATCCATAGCTTTCTATATTAAGACCAATTTGGAACAAGAACTACTAATCTGTTTCTAGACTACATGTCCTATATTTTCAATGTCGGTCTGTTTTAACAAGATTTAACTTATTCTTCACATATTTTTGCTAAATGCCCTTACTTATGTAGAAATAATTTTGGTTCCTACCAAAATTATGTGATATTCTATTCCAGTCCTGTCACCAAAGTCCTCTAAACTTTTCTGTAATAAGTTAGACTACTCTTATATCTCATTCCTAATTGATTGACAATTTGGATATTTGAAATATAATTCAGACAATGAGTGACTAATGCTGGAAATGAATAATGTACTAATACCTACGCCTTTATTTCTAGACTCTAAATATATCTCAGAAGGGTATTGGATATATTTTCCTGATATTATTTTATATACTCATAGTGACCCTGTGATAATTCCCAAATAATCATAATTATTCATGACATCAAAGTTTATATAATTTTAATTTTGAAGAATATCACATTTATGCAGACCCTCCTGTAATGATGTCCCTGATATTAGGGATATTATTGTTTTAGTGTACTTAGTGGAAATTTATACCTACATCAAACTAGTGACATCTTCTATCTTATTATCAGATGCATGTATCAGATGCAAGATAAGAGCATATTTATACACTTATTTTTCAGTAGACAAATAGAGGCATTGCATAGAAATACACAGAAATACATAGAAATGATTTTTCTATGTATAAATAGAATCATTTATATATGCAAATAGATATTATTTAAATGAACACCTATGTAGATATTTATCAACCAAAAATTAACCTAAACCGTAGCACATGTTCCTTTATTCTTAGTGCTACTCATATATGGTCTATAGACTGATATATTATTGAATACATTGTGGGCATGAATTTTTCATCTCAACATTTTGAATATATTTTTTATTTCTAATTATAGATGTGTTCCAGTTTAATTAAAATTTATCTTTAAAAGATTAATTTTTCCTACTGTGTATGCAGGTTTTCAAGATTTCTAACTTGAATTTTATAAACAGCTAATGTGAAAAACAAAAATGTCCTGATTTTGAAGTATAAAATAAAATGATTGTTTTGATCAAGTTAGTTTAGATCTAAATATCTCTGACTACATATCTATATCTACATTTTAATCTCTCTATATATGCATATATGAGTGTATATATGTGTGTATTTCATCATTAATCTTACTAATATTATAATGCAAATATTACCAGTCCACTTATCAAAGGCTGCTCTGCAGCTGTTTGAACTATTAAGGCAACTCATTTGGCTTATATCTGCTACCTGTTATTATAGAGATTGACATACTGTCCTAATTTATAAATAAACATATCAACACTTCAGTTTTGCTCTAAACATCTTAAACTTCTTAATGTGTTACCTTACCATCATAGTTTGCTTTTCAGTGAGATACTTTAATTTTTATTCTTTTTGGTTTTAACAGTGACTTTAATTATAAACAAAGAAAAACTTATATATTTGGTCTCAGAAGTTAGGCTGCCTATTTCAGCGCTTTGGTAGCAGAAATTACCTGAACCTATGTACAGAACATTATATTGAAGAAAACCAAACTTAATATTTGAGAACGATTTCTGAATCCATTGGTTGTGAACTATTAGAGCCTATCTAATTAAAGTTTTAGCTAAATTGTATAATGATTAAGAAATATTCATTTTACTTTAATCCTCTTTTCAAGGTTAATAGGGCAAAGTTATTTTTAAATGAAAATGTTGAAAGCAATTGATCACAGGAATATTACTCATAATCACAATGCAAGCTAGTTATTTTATTATGCATCAAAGGTGCTTCTTGTATTGTTTCCTTCCTAGGGGGTCAAAGATTTTAAAGTCAGCATCTTGCTAATCCTACTAGATTTTTAATTAAAGTAAAACATTGTACAGATTAAAGCAAAAGAAAAATAAAATTTATTGTCTTGATAACAAATATAAAATTCATTACATTTTGCAAGGGTCTTTTTTGTCCATCAAACAGCTTTTTTATTTCATCATGTCTTCTATTAGTTCCTTTGCTTATCACTTGGTTTTCAAAAAACAAAGGAAGGAAGAAATGAGAAGAGCTAAACTTCGAAGCATCCTTTCTAAGCTTTCTTATTCCTCGTGGCTTCGAAGCATCCTTTCTAAGCTTTCTTATTCCTCGTGGCCTCATTGGTCCTTGTCCTTATTTTAATCACTTTGTGTGGATGTTGTGTGAGATGGTCCCACACTATTAAGATAAGCGTTGAGGACTTAGTAGTTGGCCTGAAGCACTACAAAATTGAAGCCTGGATTGTAGAAATGGATAGCTCTTCAAATTATTTGTCATTTTCTATTTATCTTATTTTTCTCCAGTTGACTAAAGTACATCCCAGAGAAATTATTTGGCCAAAATGTTTTTTTGTTTGTTTCTGCAACATAAAAGATAATATGAGCTATAGATTTAATACGTGAAGGAACTGAAACAGACAATATACCCCAAAGAGAAAAAATATTCACTCATATTGACTGAAATTTCTTTATTTCCTAAAAACATGTATATGAGTATCTACTTAAATGATTTATGATTTCTAATTTGGGTATATAGTGTGAATACTTCAATATACTTATGCAGTTTTAGTTTCTAAAAACCCAAATCAAATATTTTAAATAAATTTACAAATACATCAGTAAATTAATTTTTTAAAATCACTCTGACAGTTCACCTCATTAAGCCTTTTCTTTGGTTAAAGTAAGTAGTGTTTATTTTCACTTTACTTCAATCATTTGGTTAATAACAACACTCTTTCCTAACAAGTTGAGTGTGTGTCCTATTGCACCTGATCATTCCTTCTTGGTTCTGGAGTGGAAGACAACTCAAGTTACCTTGATTCTGGAGTGAAAAAATATCTAGAATTGCAGAAAAGAAAACAGACTAGAATCCTTATGGCAATAAAAGGAATAAAACATGTACTCTCCATAAGATTTTCTACATGCCTCATTTCTTGGTTATGGAGATGTAATTTTCAAATATCAAAGTGCTGTAACTAAAGTTGTTTTTCTAGAGATGACAAAGCCACCAGTAGAATGACCACTGATGAGTACGTTTTATTTATCAGTTGAGGAGAAAAACTGAGAAAGTGGAGGAGAACCCAGCTAGAACTTCACAATGACACTTGAAGATACCTAAAGTAAGAAGGGCATGAAGCCATGGGAGAGAGTGAATGAGAAGATAGAATGCAAACTAACCTTATTCATGTCACGATTGGTTATGGAATGATCATAGATGAGTCCTACCATTTCTACATTTTCTAAGTTGTTTTGGTTTGACTATAAAAAATTTAACTATATCTGAATATCTGATGCTTTTCAAAGTGGTCATCAGCTAATGCAGATTTCTTATGAAAGTCTAGTTTTCTTTCTAATAATCATTGGCATTAACCAGTTGCCATAACTACAAATGAATTGCATAAGACACATCTGCATAAATACATATGACTGAATTTTGACATGTGCAAAACTGCCAATTTTAGATAAGCCCGCTTTACACTGTAGATAAAGAATAATTCCATAATTTTATTCTTTTACCTTCCCACTCATACATTCAATAAAAATTATTGAATTTTTTGTGAGGCAATAAACAGGGAAACCAATAACTGTATGAAATGACTTTAGATTATGGTAAAAGGTAAAAAAGTAATTTTTTTTTTTTTTTGGAGAAAGAGTTGGTGAGGGTAGAGTGCAATATTATAAGAAAAAACTAAATGAAGTCTCTCTGCAGAAATGACATCTGAACTGAGACCTAACTTATTTGAGGAAATCAGCTATATAATTAGCATTTTAGAAAAATAAAATTGTAAAATGACATCTGAAGAAAGGAAAAAGAGCTTGGCAAGTCCAAGAAACCGAAAGCAAAGAAGAGGCAAGTGGCAAATAATAGATATAGTCTTGGAAATAATAAAATTTGAAATTTATTCTGGGTGAAATGAGAAGACATGGAAGGTTTTATGGAGAAGAATTACAAATGGATGACCAAGTTTAAAAGGTTATTGTTCATACTCTGTAGAGACTTTAAAAATTGCAGACCAACTGGGCATGGGAACAATGGAATGGAGTGGAAGATTTGGAGATGTATAACATAGTGAAAAGCAAAGGCTAAACATTCACAATGGAGAGAAATTTCCACAGTTGTTTGCAGGTTTGAGGAGATGTCTATTAGAAATCCAAATTACATGTTATCCCTTATCTTTTGATTGCATAATCTATTAAATAATGAATGTTATAAAAAGTGTATGTGGTGTACACATTAGGAGATATGAGGGTATTGTTCTACTGTCTTAAATTCCTTAAATTCAAATACTCAGCACAAAGTTCACAACACAGGGAGCTTGAAAATATCGAAGGCCTATTTTCAGCATGTCTAACGAACCAAACATTTTGTTCCTATCAATAAAATTTTCTAATCAAATACTCTAAGTTTACATACTTTTCTCTCTACTTGTTGACTAGGGAACTTCCCTTTTTGTGATTCAAAATAACCATGCTCTACTCACAGTACTATCACATAGTTGGGTGTCATCAGGAAAATAATTATAACACTTCGAAATTAAAAATACCTGATTTTACTCCCTCAGAATGTTTATGCTAATATAGTAGATACCATTTATAAAAAAAGAGATTTGGAACTTCTTAAAGACCTCAAGGTAGAATCTTTAATTTGTCTCCATTTTTGAGTCCCTATGTATAAGGAAAAACACAAAAAGAAAATAAAACAAAGAAAAAAACATCCACAAGACAAAACACACAAACAAAATAACAGCAAAATCACCATGTTTCAGAATGAAATAAATGGACATACCCCCAAAAGTATTTATAGGATGAAATAAAACACACACACACACACAAACACACACTTCAGCCTCAAGTACAGATTTGGTAAAATTCCTGAAATTGCAAACAAAGCCATTTTCTTAATCAAGATATGTTTGAACAATTAAACAAAAAAACAACAAACACGAAGAAATGTAAATTATCAATACTTATGGAAATCCTGACACCACAGATCAATGGAGTGGAAATAACAACATAAACACTAAGCAAATACCAAGGAATCATGCCATTTAGCTTTCCATTATCTATTATCCTAGCTAGAGGAAACCACAGGATGTGAAAAGGAGTGATGATGGATGGAATGTCTATTATCCTATCAGAAAAGAAGGAATTGATGGCTTACAAGTTTGTGTTTTCAAATACAATGATTCCAAAGTCCATCAGCTGAAAGTATTAGGTTGATGCAAAAGTAATCACCGGTTTTGCCAGTAACCCGCCATTACTTTTGCATCAACCTAATAGTCGTTTCTGTAATAAAGAAGCCTCCATGTATAGAGATTTAACTATAGTATAAATAGCAAAGCATAAGGGAAGACAAAGGGCAATTTAAGTAGACCTGGCAATAAATAATGGTAGCTTATAATAGTAAAGTGGTATAGAATTAATTTTGTTGTTATGATCTATTGTCAATTAATAATTTATATGTACACATTATATATTTCAGTTATCCCTCCTTACTATTTAATTTCTTCATTTGGGAGCTTGCTGTTAATCTCTTAGAATCTTCAGTTCTGCCATTATGTGCTTGTTGTTAAAATTATCCAAGTTTGTCTTCCATTCTCAAATGATTTGTAATCAGCTCACTTTGGTAAATGAAGAAGTTAATACCTATTTTGCATTTATAATAACAACTTGATTTTTATAATTAATCTACCATATAAATTAGATAGTTTAGTATAAAATTCAGTATTTTCAGTACCATCACAGAGTTGTGCAAACATCACTGGCTATGGGTTGGCTGTGTACCCAAATCTGATCTTGAATTTTAATCCCCATAATCCTCATGTGTCATGAGAAGGACCCGGTAGGAGATGATTGAATCATATGGGTAGTTTCCCCCAGGTTGTTCTTAAGCTAGTGAGTGAGTCCTCGTAAGTGCTTATGCTTTTATAAATGTCTGGCATTTCCCCTGCTGGCACCTATTATCTCTTCTGCTGGCCTGTGAAGAGGTGCTTTCCACAATGATTGTAAGTTCCCTGAGCCCCCCTAGCCACGTCGAACTGTGAATCAATTAAACCTCTTTTCTTTATAAATCACCCAATCTCGGGTATGTTTTCATAGCAGTGTGAGAGCAGACTAATACATCATGACAATCAATTTTAGATGACTTTCATCCCCCACAAAAAAACCTTTATGTTTTAGATATCACTCCCTCTGTTCACCATTCTAACCATGTCCCAGATATAGGCAACCACTAATCTACCTTCTGTCTCTAGAAACCTTCCTATTCTGGACTCACTATAAATGAATTCGTAGGATACATGGTCTTTTGTCACTAGCTTTTCACATAGTATGCATTAAGGTTCGTGTTCTAGCATGTGTCAGCATATCATTCATTTTTTTATTACCAAATAAGACTTTATTGTTTGGACATACATTCTATGGGTATTTACCTATTCATCAGTTGATGGATATGAATTAACTTGAGTTTTTTCCTACTTATTGATTATTATAGGTAATATTGTTATAAACATTTGTGTGCAAGTTTTTATACCTTGGACTTGCTGGTTCATATGATAAAATCTATTTTTAAACTTTTGAGAAACTGCCAGACTATTTTCCAAAGTAACTGCACTATTTTACATTCTAATCAGCAGTATATGTGTGCTCCAATTTCTCCACATCCTTGCCAAGACTTCCTATTTTTTGGGTTTTTAATCCTAATGAATATGAAAGAGTTTCTCATGGTGTTTTTTATTTACATTTCCCTAATGACTAATGATGTTTCCTTAATAACTAATGACTTTTTATGTGCATGTCATTCATTTGCAAATCTTATTTTGACAAATATCTATTCAATCTGTTGCCCATTATTAATTGGGTTATTTGTCATCTTATTGTTAAGTTGTAAGAATCCTTTATATAGTCTCTATAAAACCATTTTATCAGATATGTGATTTTTAAACATTTTATCCCATTCTATGCATTGCATTTTTATTTTACTAATGAAGTCCTTTGCTCACAAAACTTTTACATTTTGATTAAGTTTAGCCTATTTTTTAGATTGCATCTCTTGTCGTTTTGGTATCACATCTAAGAAATTATTGTATAAATCAAGATCATTAAGATTTATGTCTTTTCCTAAGAGTTTTATAATTTTAGCTCTCACATTTATGTCTTTGACGCATTTTGAGTTGAGTTTTGTATATGCTGTGAAGCAGAAGTCCAGTTTCTTTCCTTTGCATGCACATAACCAATAACAATTTTCCTTAGCGTTATTTTTTCTAATTTATTCTGGCAATCAAGAAATTATGTTGAAATTTTAATTCAATTGTGTCTTATCTATTTTAAAGAACTTGACTTTTGTTTATAAGTTGGAACATAGAGACTGCATCCATTCATTTTTTGCTAAATGAACTCTGCTAATTATTTTCTTCACTAGGGACTTTCTCAGCTACATGACAGTCATAAACTTTAGTCCTTTTTTCTTCCCCTGAAATCATTCCTTAATATAAAATCTCCAAGAATCCAAACTTGTATTTAAAATATATAATATTTTAATAGTCTATAAAATCAATAAATTTGGCACAATAATCTCCTCTTGCAGTTTTTGACTACATTTTTGAGACCAGACATTTTCTTGGTTTACCTGTTAATTTTGTTTCTCAGGTTTAAAGTTAAATGTTGAGTCTAGCAAGATACTATAGTGTCATACTGAAAAGAAAGGAGTGTGATAACTAAAGATAATACATTTCACACATTCCTTTTCAAAAGTACCTCAAGTCAAACTACACTTTTCAAGATGTACGATGTTATGCAAATTTCAGAAATTTTATAAAGTCCTTTTAAAACCATACACTAAAAAACATTAGCTTTTCTAAATAAGGAAGAAAAGCAGCTTTCTCCATGTGAGCATTTCAATTATATATCCTGGAGTGTTACCTACTTTTCGCTCATTCTCTGATTTTTTTTTTTCTTGTTGTTCTGTACGTGCCAAATATTCATATTGATAATACATCTCATAATAAGTTTTTGCTATAATAAATTATTGAGTAACTTAAGACCATATTTTTAAACCTGTCATCTAAGAATTACCTAAGTGGTTATCTACTTATTTATATTTCAGACATTGGAAATTAGAAACTTAAGGAAAGAGTCTGGGAACATGAAATTTACATGTGAAACCCAGATTCTTTCTAACAATCAGTAAATTTTGGAAAATTAGTAAGTTGTCCCCTTTGATGAATCTTATGGATATTATGCTAAGAGAAATAAGCCAGGAACAGAAAGACAAATATTGCATGAACTCACTTATGTGTTATCTAAAACCAACCAACAATGTGTAACTGAACTCATGCTAAAGAGTAGAATAATGGTTACCAGGGGCTGGGTGTTAAGGAAAAGGAGAGATTTTGGTCAAAGAGTAAAAATTTCAGTTATAAGATGAATGAGCTCTGGAAACTAAATATAAAGTATAGCGACTATAGATAATACCAAAGCATTGTACACTTCAAATATTCCAGGAGAGTAGATATCAAGTTCTCACTACACACACACACACAACAACACCACCACCGCCACTAACAACAACAACAACAAAATAGTAACTAGGTGAAATGATAAATATGTTAGAAATTTGATTGTGGTATTCATTCCACAATGTATACACGTATCAAAACATCATGTTGGCCGAGAGCGGTGGCTCACGCCTGTAATCCCAGCACTTTGGGATGCCAAGATGGGTGGATAATCTGAGGTCGGAAGTTTGAGACTAGCCTGACCAACAGGGTGAAACCCCGTCTCTACTAAAAGTATAAAATTAGCCAGGCGGGATGATGCATGCCTGTAATCCCAGCTACTTGGGAGGCTGAGGCAGGAGAACTGCTTGAACCCAGGAGGCAGAGTTTGCGGTGAGGCGAGATCGCGCCACTGCACGTCAGCCTGGGCAACAAGAGTGAAACTCCTTCTCAAAAACAACAACAACAACAAACAACAACAACAAAATATATTGTTCACTTTAAATATATATGTTATTTATTTATTTATTTATTTTTATTTTTTACTTTTTACCAATCATACATTTAAAAAGCTACGGAAAGTAAAAAAACAAACGAAAAAGAAAAAACTTAAATGCAAATATCTTTCACAGTAGTGATGTAGCATTCAGGCTAACCAGTGTTTCTGTACCAATTGTGTTAACCTATAGGTGTGTTCCCCATCACAACGAACTCAATGTAGATTTTGATGGTGCAAAATGAAGTGAGTATGAAATCATTAGCTGCTCATTCTGATACCACATAGGAGGAGAAAGAGTATATTATATGGTCAGAGAAAAATAGGTTAGTAAATGAAAAAAATTCCATGTAAAATGGTACCATGATTTATAACTTACAAACTTTCCATCAAGCATTAGTTATAATAAATTCCTCTGGAAAATAAACTGTATTTGAATTTTACTTCCTTTATTCATTCTACTAACAAAAATGACTAAGTGCCCTTGATGAGGTCCTCTAATAAGAGGCATTAAGCCTAATACAAAGATACATTGGAAACCCGACTCCATCTCTATACACAATATGCTCAATACCCTCAAACCTCAGTCTGGTTTGTTGTTTACAGGTTTAACATAAAACTGACTAACAAATATAACATAAGTTATGACACCTCCATTGGGCAGGGACTAAGGAGGTTCTCAATAAATGTGTTTTGAATGAATCAACCAATATTCACCACCTTTCATCATGTGTCTCTTTTTCAGAAACGCACACTAACCGGTGGGAAAGCTTGCCTAAGTGATTGTTATCATAACGACACAGATCCAATAAATAATTCTATTCATGGAATTTCATCAGCTTAATAAGGAAAGATTAAATGAAACATCATTATAACTGTGAACAAAGTTGGAATGTCTGAATTTATCAGCAAGTACTAATTTAGTGAAGGTCCATTCTAAACAGCCCTTTTTTCAATAAAGACACATATTAATATTACAACTAGTTTTAAAGTATTATTTCTTCAGAGTGGCAGGTGCTAATCGATGTTTAATGTTGTATTTTTCTTTATTTTACGTAGGCCCATAAGGCCTTTTAAAATAAAAATAAGTTGTATAATGTACATTAATCTTTACCCACAAATTAATAATATTTCTTATAATGATTTTTGGAAAGGTAATTTAAGAAAACAATAAAACCAAGACTCATAGATCACTTCTTTTTAGTATTAATCATTTTCTGTTAACTTGAATGGGTATATATAAATTCTATGGTCTTAAAAACTGAAAAATTAATGTTTCAATTGTCCTTGATTTGTGACTTTATATTGCTAGAGTTTATGCTCAACTACAGTCAGTCAAAACTAAATATATCTTGTGCTTTGGGAATTTAAAAATAGAAAATAACTTTATTACTTTCTAAAAAGTTTTAACATTAAAACCTTTTATGTTTTTAATCAGGAATTTTTGTCCTCAAACTTAGTAGAACTAAGAATTCATAGAGGGTTTTGATAAAAATATAGATGTCCAAACCCTGCCTTCAGAGATTCCAAAAGAGAGGACAAAAAGGTATCCTGAAAACTTCAGTTTTGAGGAGTTACTCATATGATTCTGACTTAGGTAATCAAACCACACTTTGTCAAATGCTCAACAAATGTAGTAAGTACCATAGCTGAAAATCTTAGAATCTTCTAGGAATTTGTAGTTTCTGGAGATTATTATGGCCAAAGAAAGACTAAAGTTGTATAAAATCATATTTAGATGAAGAGACGCCAATAACTTATCTTACACTAAAAATATAGTTGGACTAGCTTTTATGAACTTTCCAATCTATGTCTAGAAAAAAGTGTGATATGGGAGAATTATTCTCAATTTACATAAGAGTGGAAGAGCTTAGCATCTAATTTTATTACATCTCTTGAGAACCAGAATTATTTTGTTGTTTTATATTTGAGTTTCTTATTTTGTATATTAAAATATGGTCAAATTTTAAAAATTTACTCATATTGGAAATAAAATTAATTTCCAAGATCTACTTCTGAATTTTAAAATAAATATGTCAATGATATCTTAAATGAAGTAATATTTGGTTATTTTCATTTAGTTATGAGGTTTAATTAATATATACACCAACATATAGAGTGGCCTGATGATGCTTTCTAAATATATACATTTTCTATTTAATAATTTATTAGAATTTTATACCATATGTACTATTAAAGTTCCTAAATATTTTAATGTTCTGTATACAGGAACATAAATTATTTATATGTGGATTGCTTTGTCATTTTATTTTTTTTTATAATTTTTTAAATTATACTTCAAGTTCTAGGGTACATGTGC
Source organism: Colobus angolensis palliatus (assembly GCF_000951035.1). NCBI lineage: Eukaryota > Metazoa > Chordata > Mammalia > Primates > Cercopithecidae > Colobus > Colobus angolensis. The sequence goes on from NW_012113919.1 coordinate 1,689,690, forward strand.
ATAACGTGCAAGTTTGTTACATATGTATACTTGTGCCATGTTGGTGTGCTGCACCCATCAACTCATCAGCACCCATCAA
>NW_012113919.1:1691571-1722168 GCF_000951035.1 Colobus angolensis palliatus
AACTGAATACCCTTGATATCTTTCTCTTGCCTGATTGCCCTAGCCAGAACTTCCAACACTATGTTGAATAGGAGTGGTGAGAGAGGGAATCCCTGTCTTTTGTGCCAGTTTTCAAAGGGAATTTTTCCAGTTTTCGCTCATTCAGTATGATATTGGCTGTGGGTTTGTCATAAATAACTCTTATTATTTTGAGATACTTTCCATCAATACCGAATTTATTGAGCTTTTTTAGCATGAAAGGCTGTTGAATTTTGTCAAAGGCCTTTCATTTTAATTTTTTAAATCTGCTTTCATAGACCTTACGTTCTATTTTCTTTTTGAAACAAGGGGAGAATCTCACTCTATATATACCTCATACATAGAAAGAAATGTGATACTGCATTTTTAATTTCTGCATAACTTATCTAAATTCTGTTCTTTTTAAATATGAAATAAGAAATCACAATTTTATTGGTAATAGCATCTACCTTTTTTCAAACGTATAACAGAAAAAGGCAGACGAATATATTCAATTGCATATACACAAGCTGGGAAAATTTCTCAAGTGCTAAGGATGTCTCTTCACTTGAGGGAAGTTTTATGTCATACAACTAAAAATATTTTTGTATTTAATTATTCTTATGTTTCATTTGAAAGATATAAGTTGTTCTACTTAGTGTTCAGTGAATAATGAATTATACAAACTTCCCGAGAATTCCCTTGTTATTTTAAAAGAGATCCTTGATATTGTAGCCCTTTCTTATTTGAACATGTTTTTACATGAACATCCTTTGGTTAGACAGCAAAAACTTAATCTTTTGTTAAAAAGCAAAAAATATACAAATGTTAAACATACAGGAGTATGTTACCTAATACATTGTTTTTGTCACTAAATATAACATCCATATTTTTTTGATCACCCAATAATAGTAATTGTACCTTAGAGTATAGCTGCATTTTAACTGAAGAAAGAGAAGAAATTTATTGGAACAAAATAAACGTCAATAATTTGTTAATGGGAGATATTTCTATTACATTTCTTCTGTTCATCTCTCTGGATTTCGATGCTCTGTTTTGAAATGGTATTATCCATTTTTTTAAAAACAGCTCCTCTTACTGGCTCACACTATCTACTCAAAACATATTACATATGTCTTGTATGAGAAATTCTATAAAATCTACATTAATTAATAATTTTGATTGTATGACTAACTTTCTAACATACTTAATAGCTATTTGAATAGTTAGTGTCTTCCTGTCTTGATAATAGGAGCTTTTCAACTCTTTTCCAGAGACTGGTGCTCCTTCATCTGAAAGTAGTTCTTTCTGTTAAGAAATTGAGAAATGTATCAACAGAATCAATCCCATATAAACTTTTCTTTTAATAAATCCTAATTCTTAGGCTTTATCCAAGAATACCTGGGACCAAAGCTGAAACCAAAACAAACAAACAAACAAACAAACAAAATCAACTTGGGTAGAGTCCAGTAATCTGTCTTTTAACAACTCCCCAGATAAACCTCATTTATGCTAAATTTTGAGAACCAGTATTTTGACATACGTTGACTTCTGCTATGATTTGAATATGTCCCCCCACAATTTATGTGTTGGAAACTTAATCCCTAATGTGAGAGTGTTGGGAGATGAGGTTCGTTGAGAGGTGTTTAGGTCTTTAGGGCTTTGTCTTCATGAATGGAAGCCAGAAAAGGCTTTCAGGAGCGGGCTGTCTTTGAACTTCCAGACATGTGATGACACAGAAGGAGGCCCTTACCAAATATAGATGTATTATTCTTGGACTTCCCAGTCCCCAGAACTGGATGCCAATTTTTTTTTTTTTTATTTTTCTAATAAATTACCCAGTCTGTATATACTATACCCAGTATAGTATTTTATTATAGCAGTACAAATGAACTAAGATGACTTCCATTAAAGTGTTTCTCTAGAAAGACAAGTGAAGAACAGACCCACTGTGAAATAATACTCTTTAGTCTAAATATTGTGAGATTCCTGGAAAATGAAACATCACACTCTAAACTATAAAGAAAATTAGCGTAGTGTAAAAGGATCATTAGTAAGAATATGCTAGTTTTTCATAAATAATTATCAAATGTTAAATCAAAAAGAAGACTAATTGTAAGTTTAAGTTCTGAAATGAAAAAAAAAATCTAGTAAAATGAAAAATACATAATTAAAATTCTAGAGGCAATTTGCTGATTTAGTTGAATTTTTGAGGGATTTTGTAGCCTTTACATGACAATTCTATTGTGGTAAATTTTCAAAGTTATATCACTTCCTTGTGCTCGTCTAGTTACAACTCTTTGTAATGTGGCTTGGCAGGTCAGCCCATTAAGATATGGAATCTTGTTTCACACTTTATGTATCTGGGCTGACTTTACCACTATGCTAGGCTGATAAAAAGTGTTGTAAGTGATGCTGTCTAATTTCTACAGTCTAGGCTTTAGAAGACATTTGCCTTTTGAAGTGCAATTTTGATATTGCCATAACAAGAAAGCCATTCTAGCCCACTGAAGGAATAGGATACCCAAGGTATCCCAAGTGACAGCCAGATATGTGAGTTAGGCCACCTTATATATTGCAGTACATCCAACATTCTGCTTAATCCAACTATTTGAGCTAGTCAAGCTAAGCCAGCAGAAGTCAAACAGTAGAACCAATGTAATTTAAATACCTCACCAAATTTCATGTTGAATTGTAACCTCCAATACTGGATGTGGGGCCTGGTAGGAGGTGATGGGATCACGGAGGCATATTTGTCATTAATGGTTTAGGGCCATCCCTGTAGTGCTGTCCTCACCACAGAGAGTTCTTGCAGGATCTGCACTGTTGAAACGTGTGTGGCATCTTCCCCCTCACTCTCTCTTGCTCCTGCTCTTTCCGTGTGAAACACCTGCTCTCACTTTGCCTTCTGCCATGACTGTAAGCTTTTTGAGGCCGTCACCAGAAGCAGAGGCTGGCACTCTGCTTCTTGTACAGATTGGAGAACCATGAGCCCATTAAAAGCTTTTTCTTATAAATTACCCAGCCACAAGTATTTCTTTACAGCAGCACAATAATCAGTCTAACATAAGAACTTTAAGAAATAATAAATTGTTCTAGTTTTAAGCCATGATATTTGGGATGATTTGTTATTTAGTAGTAGAGATCTGATACTATTATAAACACAAACTTATCTACAAGTTTGTGTTTCTCTCATGACTAAGACAGAAATATAACAATGGAATTCTAATGCAAAACGCAGTTTCAAACATATGGGAATTATAATCCAATTCAAACTATGAAGGTTATGTATTTTTAAACAATGTGGAATGTCTTATACTAATGAAGTTAAAAAATAAGAACAGGGTCGGGCGCAGTGGCTCACGCCTGTAATCCCAGTACTTTGGGAGTCCAAGCCGGGCGGATCAGGAGGTCAGGAGATCGAGACCATCGTGGCTAACACGGTGAAACCCCGTCTCTACTAAAAAACAGAAAATTAGCCTGGCGTGGTGGCGGGCGCCTGCAGTCCCAGCTACTCCGGAGGCTGAGGCAGGAGAATGGAGGAGGAGCTTGCAATGAACCAAGATCGTGCCACTGCACTCCAGTCTGGGCGACAGAGTTAGACTCTGTCTCAAAAATATATAAATAAATGAATAAATAAATAAAATAGATAATAAGAACACACTATTGTGGGGAAAACACTAGTGAGACAACTAAAACTTGTCAGCAAACACTGGAAGATTCTGGAGCATTAGTTCTCCTACTTTTTCTCAATGTTTCAGAAATTCTAATTACGGACAATTTGGATAGGGATACCTCTTAGTTGTTAAGTTTTATCATTATAGATATACTGCGTCCATGCAAAATGGTCATGGATAAACTTTACTGGGCCATTTGAATATGGACTAAGGATAAATAATGGAAAGGTAAGTTCAATGTCTCCTTTTGAATAAAAACATGTACAGAGATGAATAAGCCTAGATCCTAAATATATTAATTTATTCAAATTAAAATTAATTAAATTGATGTATTATAATTAACCTATTTCAGCTTAAATGGTTATCTGCAGTCTTTTACTGTTAATTATGTTGCTTCTTTCTGTTGTTTGTTTCACCTTGATGATCTTAAAGGCATTCTTCAAAATCAGGTACTAATACATTCATTTTATGTTTTACTCTGTTGAAAATGTATGCGACGCATTTTAATTAAAGCTAAAACTAATCTAAGTGAATTTTTAAAATGCACTGTCTGAAATGCAATAAAAGGATGATAAATGCACCTCCTTATGACCCCATCTATATCACCAATGTCTTGTTTAAAATACACAGAAAGGTTAATTTCTGCATTTGTTTTATATGATCATTTATATTCAGGTAACCTCAAGTGTTACTTTTAAAATGATATGCCTTATTCATAATTGTCACTTATATTACCAATATTCTTTATCTCAGGATAATTATATTAATATTTATGTTGTACAAATTTCAATAAAAGAAAATTTACACAGAAGCGATGCAATGGAGTCATGAATCATGGCATATGCTTCTAACATTTCATAAGAAGCCATATAATAGAAGTAAAAGAGTGTGATTGTGTAAATCTTTGTGATTATAAGTATGGATATGCAGGAGTTTGTGCCTGTCTCCTAGAATAGGCAGAGGATCTATAAGGGTATTGTTTGGAGACATTTGTTATTTTGGAAAATTTACCATGATCTATCACATGAGCTATGCAATCATCTCTTATCATCTCTTATTGGTGCCTCAAGACCTTGTGACTTCTACAGCACATATCAATTGACAGATGTAGAATCGAATATGTAACTGATAAATTCCTGTATTGTTTGGAGGGCCTACATGGAAAACTGAAACAAAGACATACGTTTTCCTGTGATTCACTATTATAATTGAAGAGATAGATCAATTACTATATAATGTGATTTGCTTCTATCTTGTTTGAAGTATACCATACCACAACTATAACTATATGATATCTTGCTCCAATGGTACTTTTTAACATCGATTTGAGCAATTGTGTCAGCCTCCTTTTCAAGCTAGTTCTTCAAGGAAAGTGCTATTCTTAGAATTGAAAAACTTAAAGTTTGTTAATTTTCCCAGATCTACACAGTAGAGATGTTCTTACTAATGTCTCTTATATATTTTAATCTTTAAGTCCATTCCCTTGCTCTTGTCTCTGCACAAACTCTAGTCTTGTAAATGCACAACAATGTTGAAAAGTTGTTGATTGGGCAATCTTTGGCATTCTTAAATTTAGATTCTGTATCTTTCATTTTTTCCATGGTTCTTAGCCAAGCTTCATCTTCATTTCATATATATATATATATATATCTTGATAAGTTACAATGAAGTGTTGCATACTTAGGAGCTATCTTGTCCCAAGTAATTACTCTTAAGGTTTAACCACCAAGTTACACATCATAATGATACAAATGTAGTAATTCTCCATTTGACTCTTCCCATGTTCTCAATGCAAGATTTAAGTAAACCCAAACACAAAGCCCTGAAATTACAAATTACTTATCAATGACTTGCAAGACAAATGAAGAATGTGTAACTCCATAGGATGGAAGATATCCCTGAAAATCACAGTAGTGTCACTTAAATATGTCTATTCATTTTTACTATGCACTCCTTTGTCAGAGATAGAAGCTTTTGTATGCTCATGGGGATAGGGGAAATATGTCACCCTAGTAAAATTTCACCTGACTAGAATAATTCACCAATTATAAATACAAAAGAAACCCAAATTTCTGGAACTTCAATGCATAAAATACAAGATGATAGAAATAAACATTCTTATGAAAGCACTATTTTAAATTCAAGAATGAAAATTTTCAGTGGAAATATGCTGAGACTTGAAGAGTAGTGACAGAGCGACTTAATGAAGGTAAGATCATTCCATTCTTTGCTCCTGACAAAAAGCATACTGGGTTTTCCTCCAAGTCTCCAGTCGTGCACTTGATTACTCATTCTGAGTACCATAGTCTCAGCGATGTTCTCTTCAGAACATTAGATCCAGCCTAATCAAAGACTTCTGACCAAGGAGGTCTTCACACTTCCCTTGATTTGACTAAACTTTATATGGACTTCCTCCTTCTAGTCCCCTGACCTCCCTTTTACCTGGTCTAGACAGAATCCAAATGACCACAGCGGTCTCTCTTCTCCCTCTTACAGCATTTCCTTTAGAAAACTTGTAATTGCACATTCTTTCTCTGCTCCTTTGAGATGTACATATTTTTATAGTCATTTTCATGCTTTACATGTCAAGGCTGCCTTTCTTGAGAACCTGGGAGCCATTCCTCTGAAAAATAATCATCAAATGAGTTAGAATCACCTCTGGGAAAAGATATGAGACTGACTGTGGTAGGTGCATTGTTCCAAATTACAAAACTACCTGCTGTCATGAAATTATGAGAAATTTGATGTTTCTTTTGGGTAAGGCCAATTAGCAAACACAGATGGCTTGTAATACCTTCCACTCTATCTCTTCAAATCTCCTGCCCTTTATTTAAACAGAATTGAATTGAGAATGCATGCTGGTATCTATGCCCTATTGCAATATCCTTGAACAAATTCTCCCTGACTTGTTTGGTTTTATCTGATACAATTTTTGCTTTGACACTTCAAAACAGTTTGTTGTTGACTACGGCTTCTTATGACAATTAGTCTCTGTATATGTACCTATAAAAAAAACTCATACATCAAACATCACATTCTGCAACATAAACATATACAATTTCTACTCATCAAATAAATAAATAGAAACCCAACAGCAATCAGATGGAGAGTAGAAAGAAAATAAAATAAATCCAATTGTATTATTTATGGGTAAACATTAGGATGAACTAGAGCTTCATTGTTTAGGCATAATAGAACTTTATCGATGGATATTTGAGGAGACAATATTATGACTAAATTCTATATGCCACAAATATGTTATTCGTGTGTGAATGTAATATACAATATCAGATACGAAATGGCAAATACACATTCTAGCTGTATAAATGATTTATCCAAACTTAAAGTAAAAATACTCATGAATAGGCTAGTTGTGAGAACCAAAGTAAGCTCATTCTTGAACAAAATCTTAATATATTCCATAAATATATTGCTAGTAATAAAATTTTTAAAAAACCTGTTATCTTGTTTAGTTCTACATGAGACAACAGTAAGTGCATAATAAAACTTATTTCTCTACTATAATTCCAGAAAGAATAAACTTATTTTGTAGTTTTAACATATAATTATGTTCCTAATATGCCTTTAACCTGGAGGGAAAGGATTGGATTTTAGGGATTTCGGGATTACTAATGGGAAATAAATAAGATATGTAAGTGAGAATTTGAGAAGGATAGAATTTTGAGTTGAAAAATAGTTGTTGTAGTTACCTATTGTTTTGTAACAAAATTTTGCAAAAGCTAAGTGGCTTAAAAGTAACTGTATTATCATCTTCATTGTCCTTAGGGTTGGCTGAACTCCACTGAACCGTTTCTCACATAATTAACTACATACATGGTTGGTAGGGGCTAACTGTTACCTGGGACCTCAGTTGGGATGTCTACTAGGGCACCCACATTTGACCTCTGCCTTTACTTTGAGCTTATCTGAGCACAGTAGCTATGTTCTAGGAGGTTGCATCACAAAAATATGCATACCAAGATGAAAGGTCTAGGCAGATGCTGCAGGAATTTATTTTTATTTTACTCATAACTATAGCTCATGCTTTATTTAAACTTAATTGAGTGAATATTTTGTAAAAATGGTAAAACATATAAAGGAAAGGGAGAAAGTGGAGCCTAATCAATGAATAGATACAATTTACCTCCTACTGAAAAATAATTATTGCAGAATATTTTATCATAATTATCCTAACAAAAGGAACAAGAGTGATTTTTGAAAATTTTATTAGTCATTACTCTATAGAGATGCAGATTATTTGACGCAACAGGCATAATAGTTTTACATATTTTTACATCCATGCTGTAGGATATAGAAAAGTAATGATAAAGTTATTTCTCTAAGAAACATAGGTGTAACTTAAAGCAAAACTTTATTATTTTTGGTGCTTTTATATTTATTTGTTCTTATTTCTTTCTTAAGTGTTATAACATATATTTTTGGATAATCATATTTTTATATATTTTATTGTTTTATCTGACGCTTTTTTTGAGGAGTATATAATTTATCAGTAGGGAATTAGGTTTTTTTCAGTGTACAAGGAAATAGTCATATGCACAAGGTTGTGCAATCATCACTATCTAATACCATATCGTTTTCCATAACCCAGAAATAAACCCTTTGCCCACTAGCAGTAACCGTTTCCTCCCTCATTTTTTATCCTTTGGAAACCACTAGTCTATCTTTTGTATGAATTTTTCTATCGGGAAATTTTCCAAAAATGAAAATACATAATACGGCCTTTTGCATCTGGAGTCTTCCTCTGAGCATAGGTTCTTCTGTGTTGTAGCTTGTAGCATGTAACTACACTTCATTATCTTTTACAACTAAATAATGTTTCATTGTATAGATATTTCAAATCTTGTTTATGTATTCAACAGATGATGGACATTTGGGCTGTTTTCAATTTTTGACAATTACAAATAATGCTACTATGAATATTAATGTGAAAATTTTTCTGAAAATGTTTGTTTTGAATTATCTTGCTGGGTCATAAACACAATTCTGTGTTTAACTTTTTGAGAAACATCTAAACTGTATTTCAAAGTGGTTGCCTATTTTTTACATTTTCACTGGGGATGTTATGAGGGTTCCAATTTATTCACCACATTATTTTCTAGCTTTATGATTATAGTTGTTCTGGTGGTAATATCTCAGTGTTTGATTTGTTTTTTCCTCATGATGAATGATGTTGAGTATCTTTTCATGTATTTATGGGACAGTCCACATATGTACACATATGTATGGGTATGTATATATACACTTATATATTATATATATTACTTCATATATAATACTTTGTATATATTATATATATTAGTGTATATATAATATATTACTTTGAATATATTATACATTATTATATATAATATATATACATATATACACACACCCATATATATACACACACATATATACACACACACACACATACATACATAAGATTCAAATGGATATTTCTCCAAATAGTGGAAATATACACTTGAAATATTTGTTCATTTACATTGGGTTACCTTTTTACAGTTAAGCTGTAAGAATTCTTCAAATATTCTTGATAGTAGACTTTCATTAAATATATTATTTGAAAGTATTTTCTCCCAGTCTGTAGCTTGTCTTTTCACCTTCTTGGTAATCCTTTGAAGCCCAAGTTTTTTTATTTGCCTGTTTTGATGAAGCCAATTTTTTCTTTTTGTTGCTCAGGCTAAATATCACATCTAAGAAACCACTGCCAAATTAATGATTATAAATATTTAGTTTTTTTCTAAGAGTTTTATAGTTTCAAAGCTTACATTTGGGTCTGTGATCCATTTGGGTTTAATTTTTGTATATGGCATGAGGTAGAGGTTTAACTTCATACTTTTGCATGTAGATACCCTGTTTTCCCAGCACCATGTTAGAACAACTTTTCTTTTCCCATTGAGTTTTCTTGACACCTTTTTCAAACCACAGCTGAGCATAAATATGGACTTATTCATGAGCTCTCAATTCTGTGTTATTGATCTATATGTGTATTATTATGCCAGTACCACATAATCTTGATTGCTGGAGCTTTGTAGAAAATGTTTAAATGAGAACGTTTAAGTCCTCCATCTATATAACCCAGCCTCAGATATCAGACTGCATCACCTGTATTCCATTCTATGGATCAAAAATGAGTCATATGACGAGACCAGAGTCAACTGGAAGAGATTACATGAGGGAATAAATACAAGGAACATGAGTCCTTAGGGGTTATATTTGGAAACTACCTCTGAAGAGAAGAGTAGCTTCAGAGAAGCTTCCTTAAGACAGTAGATTTCCAAATGTGGAGGTCATACTTTTTCTCTATTTTCTTTTCTTTTTTTTTTTTTTGTTATTATGTACATGGACTTAAGATCATTGAACAGTATTGCTTAATTGAGACTACAAATAATGGAGAAGACATTTTTATCCCTGTTCTTCAAAGCACAATATAGTGTTATTGCTGATATTGCTGTTTGTTTTGTCTTGCTCTTAACAGATAGAATCATGATAAATGTAGATATGATCATCTTTAATTACCTGGCACCATATGACACCATATAAGTTCTAATTTTTTTTTTTCCAGAGCCTTAGGGGAAAAAGTGACTTTCTTAAAATACAATAATTAATTAATTAAACTTTATACTATATCTGAGAATTTGCCAAAAATATATTTAATTCAATGTAATTATAAAAACATGATGGTGTGAAGTTTCTTAAAGAAAGTAAAAAAAAAAAAAACAGGAAAATCCTCCCAAACTATTGCTATCTTGTAAAAAGTAAAAAGCCCTCTAACATAAAATTGAATAGCAACAATAATTTGAAATGCATTGATACAAATATCCACTAGAAAAATAGGGAGATTTGAGGGTTAAAATCACATTGATTCTTTTTTTAACATCAGTATTGAATTTAGATATGTTTTCTTTGCCCAAATAATATTTAGGGAAATATGAGTTATCATTACACTAAAGTATTGATATTATTAAAATTTTTTAAAACATTAAATTGACATAACATTATTTACTTAAAATGTATAGATCATGAAGAGATCAAGAAAAAGTCACATTACAGAAATATTAGTAACATGATATATTTATGTAGACTGGAAATTCCACCAATTAATATTTCAGTTAAATACATAAAAGAAAACAAAAGCATAATCAGGTTAGGGTTCGGGTGCTGTGGGAAAAAGTTTTAAAAAAATAATATGCTAGTTTCAGATAATTATCTGAAAAATTAATTATTGGGGAGACAAGAAAAAACAAAGTTTGATAAAATGCGCAACAAAGCTATTTAACATTCAAACTATGAAAAATATAAATAATTAACACATTTCTATTCGAGGATCAGCAAGGAGACCTAATGAGAAATAGTGATTGAGGTGGTCACAAATCCAGAGGAGTGTGAAGTCGTGAAGTCAGGTGGAAAACAGCTTTGAGAGAAGTAAGAACTATGTTGGATGTCATGTACAAGACACTTACTTGATGAAGCTGATTTAACGTTTTGAAAAAAAAAAAATGGTGAGGTTCAAAATGGACATTCGAAGCAAATAGGAGAGATTTTCGACATGAAAGACAGAAAAATAGAAATAATTCTTTCTAATTTAAGATGAAACCAGGGAATGAGATATTAGCAGAAACAAATGAGAGTTGAAAACTCTGTTTTACTCTGTTTTACTTTTTAGAATGTGGAATAAAATCTGTTTTGTGCATGTAATAGCAAAGACTAACAAAATACTAAGTTGAGAAAACAAAATTAAAAGAATTCCAAAATTTAAAAATATTAAACATATTAATATTAATTATTATGTAATAATATTACATAATGTATTAATTATTAAATAAAAATATTAACATATTAAAAAATATGTTAGAAATTATCAATAGATTAAATAAGAATACTGGCTACACATTTCTATTTTGAAGACAGTTTAATAATAGCATAAATATTTATTAAATACATATTGAATTTAAAATTCTGTGTAATATATATCACACATATATTTTTCAATCAAATTATAATAAAGCATAATAATTTTGTTTTCAGGAAAGATATGGTTATGTTGTTAAAAGATATACTCAAATATCTATATATACATATGTTATTTTCCTTATTTAATTTATTGTCACCTACTACTTCTTAAGATTGTCGGCCGGGCGCGGTGGCTCAAGCCTGTAATCCCAGCACTCTGGGAGGCCGAGACGGGCGGATCACAAGGTCAGGAGATCGAGACCATCCTGGCTATCACGGTGAAACCCCGTCTCTACTAAAAATACAAAAAACTAGCCGGGCGAGGTGGCGGGCGCCTGTAGTCCCAGCTACTCGGGAGGCTGAGGCAGGAGAATGGCGTAAACCCAGGAGGCGGAGCTTGCAGTGAGCTGAGATCCGGCCACTGCACTCCAGTCCCGCGACAGAGCGAGACTCCGCCTCAAAAAAAAAAAAAAAAAAGATTGTCATACTGACATAGCCTTAGATTTTAAAAGTTGAAACCTTGAGGGTATTCCATTGTTTTGTTTCTTGTCTGTCTAACCTAGCTAATTATATTTGTTACTCTAAGTTAATTAAAACTCTCTATGAAAATAATTTGTTTACTCTAACCACATGGTGACTGGGTTTACTGCTTTATCCTTTGCTTTTTTCAAAATACATCTGTATTATTATGCAGACTTTGAACATAGCAGGGTTAATCCCCAGTTGCTTAAATGGTGACCTATTGTTGCTGCATATTTTTTAGTATATGTTACTCTATCTTGTTCATTTTTTGATCAAAATGAATGCAATTGAAAATATCTTTAGTGTACCCCGGTAAAGCTTCCTTTGCAATATGTTTTTATCTTTTATTCTAACTCATTCTGATTCTAAAAAATTATATGTGTTTGTCAGAAATTATCCAAATTTGATGTACTCATACATTGATCAAAAAAACTGAACAGAGCTGTTAGAAATAATTTGCCAATGACAAGATCTTCAGAAGTTTCAAGTGACTCCTCAAGTTAGGTTGTGCATGTACTATTCAATTCTATGCTATTTCATTTCCCAAAGAGGAAACAGCATGACTTTTGAAAAGGGTGAAAGTGCTTTACTCTGGCCAATCAACAATTTTCAGAAGCTATTCTATACAATCACGATGATTTGATACAAGATGGTTCTTTTGTCTCCTCATATCATCATTAAGGGAGTGAGAATGAAGGTTTGCTAATATATTCTATACCCTAGCACATGGAAAACAATTTCAGCACAAAAATGTACTACTAGGAAACAGTCCTTTACACTAAATCACTCACCCAGAATATGTTGAACACTTTTATATGTATTTCTAAAACTTGAGGAAAGTGAGTTTTATGAAAATAATGAAATGTAAGGATTATCTTTTAGGGATTGATGTGGCCATGATGATTATCAGTAAGAGAGCTGCTGACTTACTATATTAATCAATATATTAGTTCATTTTTACAGTTAAGGTACCTGCATACATTCAATTGATTTTTTTAACTGTTTGTTGTAAAAATTATAGTAAAAATTTTTTAGGCCTTGACAAATGGTGGGAAAAGATAGGAAGAGGATACCATTCAAGACAATCAAAAATCATTTACAGCCACTCTATTTCCCTGTGCTCTCTTATTCAAAACATATTGCTTCCAAAAAGTGAAGCTTTAGTATCATATAGTGGTATGGTTTGGCTGTGTCTCCGCCCAAATCTCACCTTGAATTGTAGCTCCCATAACCCCCATGTGTCCTGGGAGGGAACTGGTAGGAAGTAATTGAATTAAGGGGGGGTGGATTTTTCCCACTCTGTTCTGATAGTCAATGAGTCTTCTGATCTGATGGTTTTACAAAGGGCAGTTCCCCTGTATACACTGTCTCTTCTTTGCCACCATTTAAGATGTGCCTTTTCTCCTCCTTTACTTCCAACATGATTGTGAGGCCGTCCCAGCTATGTGGAACTGCGAGTCCATTAAACCTCTTTTTCTGTATAGATTACCCAGTATTGGGTTGTCTTTATCAGCAGTACGAGAACGGACTAATAAATATAGGTAACCTCATGGTTCTAAATGTTGTGTATCTCTCCAATATACCTAATCTGTTTCTTTATTTTTATATCTTCTGTGTTGCTTTGCACAGTGGTTCCACATTGGTTCAATAAATATTTCATTAAGCGTGAGATAATATAGCAATAATAATTTGATACAAATTTACTCACTTTTTAAGTCAGAAGGAAAGGATAATTCCATTCCAGGGAATTTTCTTAAGATAATTGAGTACCACTGTATAAAAGAGTGGATTCATTTATTTGAAGAAAAATCAAAACGGTACTTAGAATGAAATAATAAACATAAAAATGAATTCCAGTTCGCTTCCTTAAACTAATTTTCTGTTATTTAAGATATATTCCAACTTTCCTCATGTCACTAATCTGACCACTAATATTTGAGTTCTTCCATTTTAGCAAACAACCATGTTGAATACTTCACAGGAAAAAATGCATGAAATCAGAAGAAAACTATCTCACTTTCCCATAATTCTCACTAATTTCTTCAATCCTATTACTATATCTTCTTTCTTACATTACAGTAAAAATTGCCTGTACTTCTTTCTGCAGTTACTATGTTCAGTTTTGCTCTGCATCTTCTCTCTTTTAAGCATTTAAAACACTTCACAACTGCAAGCAGTCCTTTTTATTCCATCAATACTTTGCCCAACTTTATTTCCATTATTTTCCTAGACAAAGATGACAAAATATCATCCTCTATTGATTTCATTCCAGTTTTGCTTCATGTTTATGCTCCCTTTCATAGTAACTAAAATATTTGTCTTTAGTTATCATTTCTATTTCCGTAATTTTCATTCTTTTCTTCATCCATTCCAAATATCTCTCATCTTCACAGAGACTACCGAGGTTGTTGTTATAAACATGACTAATGCTAAAAATCTAATTTCTGTCTACATTTCTATGTATCAGCAAAAATTGTTTCCTGAAAATGAGAGAAACCACATCTGGCTAAAATGAGGAGACAAATATTTTATTAAGAAGTCTTTGGGGCTGGGCGTGGTGACTCACGCTTGTAATTCCAGCACTTTGGGAGGCTGAGGTGGGCGGATCTTGAGGTCAGCAGTTCAAGACCAGCTTGGCTAACATGGTGAAACCCGATCTCTACTAAAAATACAAAACTTAACTGGGCATGGTGTTGGGTACCTGTAATCCCAGCTACTCAGGGGACTCAGGAAGGAGAATCGCTTGAACCTGGGAGACAGAGGTTGCAGTGAGCTGAGATCATGACACTGCACTCCAGCCTGGACAACAGAGAGAGACTCGGTCTCAAAAAAAAAAGAAGTCTTTGATAGTTGATAGCTCAGATAATAACTGATAAGTGGTCTTGACACATGACTTCAAACAATAATCAAAATGTCTCATCAGAATATCTCCTTGAAGAAATTGCTTTTACTAACCATAACATTAATGCTGCACCCTGGCCAGAAACAACAATGGGAAAACACTTCTTGTTGCCACTGTAGCATCACTGACACTGCAACCCAAGAATAGAATCTTG
This sequence comes from Colobus angolensis palliatus, assembly GCF_000951035.1. Classification (NCBI taxonomy): domain Eukaryota; kingdom Metazoa; phylum Chordata; class Mammalia; order Primates; family Cercopithecidae; genus Colobus; species Colobus angolensis. The sequence goes on from NW_012113919.1 coordinate 1,706,798, forward strand.
CTGGAACTACCATTGTTTCGAGAATGGAATTTATATTGTTCTGAAATCTTTGTGTCACAAGTTTATTTGAAGCCCAAACTAAGATCACCTGCTTGTCGCTTGTCAACTTTACTACGCCAGGTGTCCATACTCAGGCTTCAAGTAGTTCTGGAAACGTATCTATCTGGACTTATCTGTTCCATTGTGGGAAGAAGCCTCTACTTTATAGAGATAGTTGTGATCAGTTACTTTAATTAGATGATAGATTTTCCAGGCACTGCCATTGGGTGTTAAAAAGAACAAAGAAAGAAAGTAAAAGGGAAAAAAATACTATAACCACCAATTTCCAACAAAAAAGGAAACATATCTTCTAATATTTACATATAAAAATGGTTCATATATAATTCATGTATGATTCATAATATTGGTTACATTTTCTCTAGCGCTCCAGAAGGAAGAATGTGCAAAGACATAATTCATTTATCGAGCAAAACTCAAAATGTAGGCTATACTAAAGATGACTATTGTTTCTCCAGGGTGGTCAAAGCCCATCTTAATATTCTGTAATTTATGGATTACATTATTACGTAATTATCTCTAATATACTATGTATAAAATTGATAGATGATAAATGGAAATAGCATTCTTTAATATAAACAATATTTTTTAACCCAGCAAAGAAAAAATAAAACCTATTAATCTTAATGTCATCACCTGGTAAGGAAGTTATAGTCTATGACTGCCTTCCTCAATTTTTTATTTCATAGTATCCATAAACCTTAGTTTTATCATTAACTAATCATTATTCTTTATCAAATAATATGATTGAAACTTTGCTTTTGAAGGCTCTAAACCTTCTATTTCAATTTTCCTATAAAGATGCACTTCCCTTTTTCATTAACTTTTATTACTAGACAGGCAGTACTAAGATATAAAGAGGCTATGTTTTTAACTCTATACTATTCTCTTTCTTCTGCAGTAAAAAACACATTTTTTCTTGAAAGTGAGAATAGGTTATTTCTGCCAATATCATCCTCCTTTTTTCCTTGCCCTTGCTTATTTACCAAAAAAAAAAAGAAAGAAAGAAACAAAAAAACTAGCCAGTATTTCCACTTCAGCTTCTAGTTCAATATAACCCTTGATAAGTCAGCAGATGGTATCTTCCCCCTAGGGCAATGTGATTCTCAAAAATAAAATTTACAATAAATTAATTTGGTACAATATTGAGTAGACACCATTCCTCTGTCTTGCTTAGGTTCTCAAACCATATATTCTGTCAATAAAAAAGAGATTAATATGGATGAAACTGCAGACTCAGAAGGTCTTATCTCTTGTCATAACTAGGTTCAATTGTGTACCATTTTAGTTACTTCTGAGTTATGGAATACACATAAATATAAAAATTAGCCCATTGCCTCCTGTATTTGATATGAAGTCAATTTTTTGGTCAGATACAACATTGTGTTTTATAAAATAGCAGTGATAAAATAATTCATTAAATCAAGTGAAGAGAGAACTGAGAAAAGCAATAACTACAGCAAAATCAAATACAAACCATGAATTAGTGTGTATTGCCAAAACCATAAGAGAAGTTTAATGTAATTTACTTAATAAGTTTAACGTAATCTACTAATGCATAGTTGACTGGGTCCCTCCAGAGTATAGCACTTTCTCAGATTATCAACAGAGAAAAGTACTTTTGGGAGGTTAGATGGTCCTTATAGTAGCTATGTCAACTTCAATAAAGAAGATCGTACAGCTATTTCTTGAAAAAAGAACAACAACAGAACAAGTGCTAGATAGCTAGAATGAACTTGTCTGATATTTACAATGCAGTTGATATCATCTACTTAATTACTTGCATTCTATTCCAATAATCAAGTGGGAAATTTTACTGAGCTTTTAGTGTATCATAGGATGGGCATATTTATAGACTTTTCACCCACTTTAAGGAGATCATCTTCATCACATTCCCAAATATTTTATTCTTAATTTCTCCAGACATTCCCCACAAGTCCTGATCATCAGGAAAAGCCATAAATCAACATAATAAATATTGTTATTGATAAATATCTTTGGAATTCGAGTCCTCCCTTTATTTATCTTAGAGTCTGGCTAACTTTTTCCACACGAGATCAGATAGTAATTTCGACTTTGCAAGTCATACAAAAACTTATCACAATGGCACATCTCTACTACTGTAGTGTGAAAGTAGTCAGAAACAATATATAAACTAATAATAATTGCTGTATTTCAATAGGCCTTATTTACAAATGAAAATCAGAAGACTGGATTTGAGCCACTGGCCATAGTTTGTCAAAGTTTGACTCAGAATATTACATTACGCTTAACCAAAATCCAACTGCCCTTTGCACTGGCCAAACAAGTATATTAAAAGCGGGTGTGCCACAACAGTTAGATATTGACATACAAAATAAAACACACCCCCCCCCACACACACACACGCACAAAGAATCTTTACCAAGATCTTACATCTTTCATGAAAATTAACTCAAAATTCATCACAGACCCAAATGTAAATTACAAAACTAAAAAAAATCTTAGAAGATAACATAGAAAATCCATGAAATAAAATCTAGAAAATTTAAAAAATGTCCCTAAGTTTGGCAATGACTTTAGATAAAACACCTAAGGCTCATTATGAATTAAGCACTAAAACTGCCTTACTTACAGAGATTCTTATTTCATTTCTCAAGTCCCACTTTTTCTTCAGTATGTATTCAACTTTCAAATGTAAACATCAAAGATGAAATATCCTGTGAAACATAATGTTGGAAGTAAGTGGCTACTCACGAAATGTAGTGAGATAAGTAATTAAAGGATGAGAACCTGGATTTGTAATGATTCAGATATATATGTACAGACATATATTATTTCCATAGATATACCATCTACATCTGATATATATCATCTATATATCTATATCTGTGTATCTCTATTATCTGTCATCTGTCTATTTATCTGTCTGTTATCTATCATCTATCTATTATCTTTCTCTTTGCACCAAGGTACAAACTAAAATCAGATACTTCCTATGACTTCACTAAAAAGTCCTTATCCATCACAGTTACAAGGCTAAAAACAACCTTAAAAATTCTTAATTCTGCAGTTGTATTAATAGCTGGACCAATTCAATATGTATATTCATTAAAGATCTGCTGAAGAAGTTAGTATTCTAGTATACTACGCACGAATATCCCTTTATACAGTAGCTGATTATCACTGTCTTCAGTACAAGTATGAGCAGATAACAAACTGTAAATTCCTGTCACTTGTCTTGAGTCATTTTACCACTGTTTCCCATTTTATGTAAGTTGTTCTTGGTTGTAAACACAGAAATTACCTCTCCTGGTTAGAAGGATTAAAAAAAAAAAAAAGAAAAAGAATACTGATTGGCTTACAAAATTAATGGGATAGCTAGAGAATTATTCTAGAAAGATACATAGCTTGGGTCTATGACCAAAATCTTTTCACAAAATTGTCTTAGTAAGGAAACCGCTCTAGATATTGCAGCCGGTTTTACTGCAAATGTCCTACTGATTAATTAACCCTTGACCCTGAAAGCTACTACTAACACTTTCTGTTGCATAAAAACGCTTAAACTCAATACAGCTGCCACTGTTGCTAGAAAGGATAATCTGCCATTGTTGCCAATACTTTCGAATAAAAAAACATAGTATGTGGCCCTAATTGCAACAACATCAGTTCAGTACTCATGCTATTGATTAAAGAAAACTAAGGAAGTGTATCAATAGTCATTTTTATATTTTATAATAGGAAGTATATGTTGCATTGCCTAAGACCTAAACTTACAAATGTTTTTAAAGTCCAATAGCCAGAATAATAATAATGTCATGCATATCTTGTTATTATGAATAAACTATCTCTCTCACAAAAATCTGCTTATCAGTAAGTAGAATCACAATCTATCCACTTACCGACGCCAAATATCTTAGACTTTGTGATGCATCCTACCATTGCATTTCACATTCAATTGATCAGAAAGGCTTATTGATTATATCTCAAAAGAGATATAAACCTTATTACTTGTACCACTAGAAACCATCTTTAAGTCACTGACATTTGGACTCCAGATACAATCGCTTGTTAGGTCTCCATGCCTCCATTCTTGCTACCCTACAGTCTGTCTACTCCACAGCAGCCAAAATAATCTTTCATGACTCAAATAACATCAAGTTGTTGTCATGTTTAAAGTCCTCCATTGCAAGCAGAAAACCTAACTTCTTACCATGTCTGCAAATTCTTACATGATCTACTCCCTGTTTTGTTCTCTGCTCTGATTTACTTCCAACTCTGTGCTCTTCTACACTATTGGTTTATATTATCCTTTGTAATTCTTCTTCATCTTTTAGAAGAGAAAAATTTATCAGAGGACCTTCTTTTTTTCTGGAACATTCATTCCTCAGAGTCCTTTCCTTAACTTCTTCCTTCTTGTAATATCAATCAATGCAAGACTACACGTTCATTGCAGAGGCATGCCTTTCTCACTTACTCTTGCTAAAAAGAATATCAATGGTCAATTCTACCTTATTTTATGCTCTTCAAAGTGCCAATGAAGAAGCAAATCTCTCTCATGCTTATTGATGTAGCCACTTTTACTATATGGTATCTGATACAGAGTAGATAGTCAATAAAAATATTTGACTAACTCAGTAAGTCTAGACACCAAGTTTTAATGACAATAGTGTCTGTTTCCCTCATGCCCCCAAAAAACTGATAAAAATTACAGTTAGTACAGTCAGAGAAGCTAATTTCTCACAGCTCCATATGAAGTTATACCAATTTTTCCTGTTCTGTATTGTTTGTGTCTTGGGAAAGTAAAAATGGTAAATAGAATTCTAAAAATAATAGAAATATTCACAATTTCATAAATTTTTCTATATATTAACATTGATATATAGAATTTCCAAATGATTCACCAATAATTTGAATTAAATACATTATACTTGTAGATAAGATGAAGAACTGAGTACTGAATAACTAAGAAGTTATTTGAAGTTTCAGCCTGTACTCACTCTCTTAGCATCTTAAGTGGTTCTGGCTGACTTGTGAAGATCTTGTGTTACCATTTGCTAAATTACTTTCAATTCCTTGAAAATAGATTTAAAAAAATAACACCAAACATGTAGATGACAGCTAACTAGAATTAATTTAAATATAATAAATAATACAAAATAGTCAAATTGGCATCAAAGAGAAAGAAGATTCTCTTGATTTTGACAAGATTAAATTTAACAGAGGTGAGTAAAAAAAGAAATGCAATTTCAGAATATTACAGGTTCAACTTAAACCTATATTGTTGAGTAAAAAATATTTTAAAGGGTAAATAGAGTATTTGCTTTAAAAACTTTTGTGTAAGCCATTGATATTAGCATAATCTGAAATAGCTATGACTAGACCCCAGAATAAGGGCAATGTGTTTCAGAATAAATATTTAACTAAATAAAATATATAAAGGAGAGCAAACACATTGAGAGTAGCCTGAATGCCACATGAGAAATGGATGCGCAAATGAGACACCTGGTCCAGAGACAATTAAGAGATTTCGTTATAGCTTAGGCATATTTTTAAGGACTATGTTATGAAATGAAAATTGCATGTAGTCTCTGCACCTTGAGAGGTCATAAGCAGCACTACAGAATGCAAAGTCAGCAGGAGCAGGGATTCAGTTTAATATAACAATGACTGGAAAACTATCATTATGAGCCCATAGTGAAATTGGTCTCCCAGTGAAGTGCCCTCCCTTTTCAGAGTAATGAGAGAAGTCCTTTTTGCATCTAGAAATGAGCCAAGCTAGACTTCTTCAGCCACTCTAACAAACAATTGTATTTCTGTCAGTCACATGTTTGCAATAAGAACAAAGAGAAATGGGTAGGCGGCAATGTAACTAGCAGTGGAAAATTGTGTTTGTGGTTTACAAAATATTTTTATATGGTCAGATATTCCCTGCAGCTATTAGATGAACATGTATGAACTTTGAAGGATTGGCTTCCATTCTGAGTAGAACCTTTTGCTAACTAGGTTACAGCTAAGGAATCTCATTATTTAATTTTGCGTAGGAGTTTGGAGACAGGCTGCTGAGTGGATGTAAGCCTCTGCCCAAGAAGAAAGAGCACATAAAAATGTGACTGCTTGTGGAGTTTATCACAGTGCGTGGGTGAGGGTGACGGTACTGGCATGAAAGCTGAAATAAAATAAAATGATCATTTCCTTCAATTAATAACTGAAATTCTGTGAAGTAGTGCTCACTTGAAATTGAGACATCATTAATTTATAAATAAGGGCAGTAAAAAAGTAAGTCTTAATACTGCATCTTATGTTACCTTAGAGAAGCACAGCACCAATTGACAAGGCAAGAATTTCCTTGTCTGAGTTACAGATGTTTGCAAAGAGTTAACATCCTCTTCTCACTCTGTATTCCAAATTACTTTTGAAAGTAATATCCATATTGTACCTTGAAGGAAAGCCTAAGCAGTAAACTTTAACGGCTGCCTGAGTTGGCAATCATTTCATAGAGACAAGACACTCTACTGGAAATTGCCCTATAAATAAGATCCCTTACAGAAAAATTAAAATGGAATTCATATTATTGATGTTCACTAGCAGCCATAAGAAACACAAGGGAACAGGAAGTGGCTGTTGCTTCAAATTGCTCTCAGAAGCATCTGAAGGACGCCCTCAAAGTCAGCTTTGATCAATGGTAATAAGTGGTTTGTCCAGCATTTGGAGTGGGCTGTAATGTATTTGGAAACCTTGAAGAATCTGCCTATTGAATAGAAATGATCCTCACATTAGATGCCCCACATTGAGTTTTTGTCTGCACTGGCCCTTAATTCACCAGTACTCAGATTTTCTGAGGAATAAAGTCTATTTTCCTTCCTTGCTGATTCTCTACCTCCCCTTCCCTGCTTCAGTTTGTTGAGTTTCACATTTGTGTTCACCTCTAGGCTTTATGTTCCCCAGTATTTTTCTGGATTTTGGACTTGAGGAAAGATCTACAATTCTGCTTTTACTATTAGTTACATAACCTGCTTTGCTAGGTGCATATGTTGATGTGAGAAGTGAGACACAAAAACACAATCTCTAGGTCATGTTGTGCTTCTGTATGTCATGACTGGTTACAGTGGTGTCCAGAGTATACATTAAATTGTCCATGTTGAGAAGTAGATATTCATATGAAACTGTAAGTGTTAAACTGTAAATCCAAGAAAAACAAAGAATAGGAAGGAAAGGAGCAGAAGATGAAAGAACAAAAATAGGAAAATGACAGCAAGAGTTAAACTGAAAGAGAAATAAAAAGAGCAGCAAGTAAATTGGAAAGACAAAGCAATTGGAAAAGGTTAAAAAACTAGGAACACACAAACCCACAAGAAAATTGACTTTTGTGCCAGATATAAAATTCATATCAGACAAACGGGAACTGAATTATTAATAGCAACACAAGTAATAAATAATATTAAAAGAAATTCATTTCAACCATGTTAATAGGACTGAAAAACATTTTCCTTTACTACAGCAATTTTTTTTTAAAATACCACAAAATGAAAATTAATCTGAAATAGAACAAAAGTCATAGATGCAGGAGTTCAACCCAGTTCTACCTCATATGAGCTCTTGGCCTTCTGAACGCTTAGCACTGGTCTCCTCATCTGTGAAAATCTCATATCAGGATGAATATATTAATTGTAGATATATTACTCATTGCAATGTAGTCAAATGATTAAGACTGAATCATAATTGTTATAATTTTAATACTATGGTATTAATTTCAATATATTATATTTTTGTGACTAAGTACATTGAAAAAGAATAGAAGACATGTGTTAAGATTATAGCAGATTGGCGGTTACCACACGCTAGAAAGAATAGGAGAGAGGGGAGCTACACACTTAGAAGAAATAAGATCTGCTGTTGGATAAATCATTAGGGTGACTATAGTTAACATTAATCAATTACTCATTTCAAAACAGCTAGAAGATATTAATTTAAATGCTCCTAGTGTAAAGAGAAAATAAATGTGGAAGTGGATAGATACCCCAGTTATCCTGTTTTATTATATGAATGCATCAAATATCAAACATACCACAAAATTATATACAGCTATTGTATACCAACAAAAAATTCAATTAATTTTAGAAGATTATGCTAGATAAAATTTCTGCCAAAAATGTAGTCCAATATGAAATCCAGAGTTATTAACTACATAATTTCTGATGAGATAAATAATACTTCTGGGATCCAGATAATTCCTCTGTAAAATAGCAATGATAGTACTCTCAAAACATGAAAATATAAACAAATACCAACTGACAGTAGAATATTGAATGACACAATCAGTTGATTCCGAAGCTAAGTAACACAAGTTTACCAGTTATATGGATAATTTACTAATCAGTTTTCTATAAACATCACAAGTAGATGCAATGTCATTAATAAATGAGATTTAGTATCAGGAATCTAAAAGCTCCCCACCTAGAGATTGGAAAGTACATTCAGCCTAAAGACCAGATCAGATCAGATAAGACAAGATCAGATAAGCAAAGATCAGATAAGACAAGTAGCAATGTCTCATACCTGATTCTAAGTGCACATTGTTCTTTTTTTATAATTGAATAAAGCATTTCTAACTGATCAGGTCTCATATGACCCCCCTACTTTTATTTTATTTATTTATTTTTAAATTACACCTTAAGTTCAGGATACATATACAGAATGTGCATGTTTGTTACATAGGTATACATGTGCCATGGTGGTTTGCTGCACCCATCAACCCATCATCTACATTAGGTATTTCTCCTAATGCTATCCCTCCCCTTGTTCTCCACTTTCCAACAGGCCTCAGAGTATGATGTTACCCTCTCTTGCTCATGTGTTCTCGTTGTTCAACTCCCATGTATGAGTGAGAACATGTGGTGTTTGGTTTTCTGTACCTGTATTAGTTTGCTGAGAATGATGGTTTCCACGTTCATCCACATCCCTGCAAATGACATGAACTCATTCTTTCTTGTGGCTGCATAATATTCCATGGTGTATATATGTGCCACATTTTCTTTATCCAGTCTATCATTGATTGGCATTTGTGTCCATTCAAAGTCTTTGCTATTGTGAGCCGGGCACGGTGGCTCAAGCCTGTAATCCCAGCACTTTGGGAGGCCAAGATGGGTGGATCACGAGGTCAGGAGATCGAGACCATCCTGGCTAACATGGTGAAACCCCGTCTCTACTAAAAAATACAAAAAAAAAAACTAGCCGGGGGAGGTGGTGGGCGCTTGTAGTCCCAGCTACTCGGGAGGCTGAGGCAGGAGAATGGCATAAACCCGGGAGGCAGAGCTTGCAGTGAGCTGAGATCTGGCCACTGCACTCCAGCCTGGGCGACAGAGTGAGACTCTGTCTCAAAAAAAAAAAAAAAAAGTTTTTGCTATTATGAATAGTGCTGCAATAAACATACATGTGCATGTGTCTTCAAAATAGAATGATTTATAATCCTTTAGAAATATACCCAGTAGTGGGATTGCTGGGTCAAATGGTATTTCTGGTTCTAGATTCTTGAGGAATTGACACACGGTCTTCCACAATGGTTGAACTAATTTACACTCCCATCAACAGTGTAAAAGCATTCTCGTTTCTCCACATTCTCTCCAGTATCTGTTGTTTCCTGACTTTTTAGTGATTGCTATTCAACTGGCATGAGATGGTATCTCATTGTGGTTTTGATTTGCATTTCTCTAATGACCAGTGATGATGAGCTTTTTTTTGTATGTTTATTGGCCACATCAATGTCTTCTTTTGAGAAGTGTCTGTTCACATCCTTTGCCCACTTTTGTTGGGGTTGTTATTTTCTAGTAAATTTGTTTGAGTTCCTTGTAGAATTTGGATATTAGCCCTTTGTCAGTGGATAAATTGCAAAAATTTTCTCTCATTCTGTAAGTTGCCTGTTCACTGTTCACCCTGATGATAGTTACTTTTGCTGCCTAGAAGCTCTTTAGTTTAATTAGATCACATTGGTCAATTTTGACTTTTGTTGCCATTGCTTTTGATGTTTTAGTCATGAAGTCTTTGTCCATGCCTGTGTCCTCAATAGTAGTGCCTAGGTTTTCTTCTAGGGTTTTTATGGTTTTAGGTCTTACGTTTAATCTTTAATCCAACTTGAGTTAATTTTTGAATTTACGATTATTGATGGTTCCTATCCATTAGAATGGAATGTTTTTCCATTGGTTTGTGTCCTCTCTTATTTCGTTGGGCAATGATTTGTAGTTCACCTTGCAGAGGCCCTTCACAGTCCTTGTAAGCTGCATTCCTAGGTATTTTATTCTCTTTGTAGCAATTATAAATGGGAGCTCACTCATGATTTGGCTCTCTGTTTGTCTATTATTGGTGTATAAGAATGCTTGTGATTTTCGCAAATTGATTTTGTATCCCGAGACTTTGCTGAAGTTGCTTATCAGCTTAAGGAGTTTTTGGGCTGATGATAGGACTTTCTAAATATACAATCATGCTATCTGCAAACAGAGATAATATAATTTTTCTCTCTTCCTGTTTGAATGTCCTTTATTTCTTTCTCTTGTCTGATTGTCCTGGGCAGAACTTCCAATACTATGTTGAATAGGAGTTGTGAGAAAGGGCATCCTTGTCTTCTGCCAGTTTTCAAAGGGAATGCTTCCAGCTTTTGCCCATTCAGTATAATATTGGCTGTGAGTTTGTCATAAATAGCTCTTACTATTACCATCAATACCTAGTTTAGTGAGTATTTTCAGCATGAAGTGTGTTGAATTTTATCGAAGGCCTTTTCTGCATCTATTGAGGTAATCATGTGATTTTTGTCATTGGTTCTGTTTAAGTGAATAGATTACATCTATTGCTTTGCATGTGTTGAAACAGCCTTGCATCCCAGGGATGAAGCTGACTTGATTGTGGTGGATAAGCTTTTTGATGTGCTATTGGATTCAGTTTCCCAGTATCTTATTAAGGATTTTCACATCAACATCATCAAGGATATTGACCTGAAATTTTGTTGTTGTTGTTGTTGTTGTGGCTCTGCCAGACTTTGGTATTAGGATGGTGCTGATTTTATAAAATGAGTTTGAGAAGAGTACCTCTTTTTCTATTGCTTGGAATAATTTCAGAAAGAATGGTACCAACTCCTATTTTACCTCTGCTGGAAGTAGACTGTGAATCCATATGGTCCTCTGCTTTTTTTGCTTGGTAGGCAATTAATTGCTGCCTCAAATTCAGAACTTGTCATTGGTCTATTCAGGGTTTCAACTTCTACCTGGTTTAGTCTTGGGAGGGTGTATGCTTCCAGGAATTTATCAATTTCTTACAGATTTTCTAGTTAATTTGCATAGTGGTATTTATAGTATTCTCTGATGGTAGTTTGTATTTCTATGGGATCAGTGGTGATATCCCTTTATCATTTTTTATTGTGTCTCTTTGATTCTTGTCTCTTTTCTTCTTTATTAATCTGGCTAGTGTTCTATTTTGTTAATCTTTTCAGAAAAACAGCTCCTGGATTCACTAATTTTTTGAAGGGTTTTTCATGTCTCTCTCTCCTTCAGTTCTGCTCTGATCTTAGTTATTTCTTGTCTTCTGCTAGTTTTTAAATTTATTTGCTCTTGCATCTCTAGTTTTTTTCATTGTGATGTTAGGGTGTTGATTTTCAATCTTTCCTGCTTTCTCCTTTGTCATTTAATGTCATAAATTTCCCTCTAATAATTGCTTTAGCTGTGTCCCAGAAATTCTGGTATGTTATATCTTCGTTCTCATTGGTGTCAAATAACTTATTTATTTCTGTCTTGATTTTGTTATTTACCTGGTAGTCATTCTGGAGTGGGTTGTTTCATTTCCATGTAGTTGTGCAGTTTTGAGTGAGTTTCTTAATCCTGAGTTCTAATTTGATTGCACTGTGGTCTGAGAAACTGTTATGATTTCCTTTCTCTTGCATTTGCTGAGGAGTGTTTTACTTCCAATTATGTGGTCAATCTTAGAATAAGTGTGATGTGGTGCTGAGAAGAGTGTATAATCTGTTGATTTGGGGTGGAGAGTTCTGTAGATGTCTATTAGGACTGCTTGGTCCACAACTGAGTTCAAGTCCTGAATATCCTTGTTAATTTTCTGTCTTGTTGATCTGTCTAATACTGAAAGTGAGGTGTTAAAATCTCCCACTATTTTTGTGTGGGAGTCTAAGTCTCTTTGTAGGTCTCCAAGAACTCGCTTTATGAATCTGGGTGCTCCTGTATTGGGTGTATATACATTTAGGATAATTAGCTCTTCTTGTTGCATTGATCCCTTTACCATTATGTAATACCCTTCTTTGTCTTTTTTAATCTTTTTTTGTTTAAAATCTGTTTTATCAGAGAGTAAGATTGCAATCCCTGCTTTTGTTTACTTTCCATTTGCTTGGTAAATCTTCCTCCATCTGTTTATTTTGAGCCCATGTGAGTCATTGCATGTGAGATGGGTCTCCTGAATACAGCACATCAATAGGTCTTGATTCTTTGTCCAATTTGCCAGTCTGTATCTTTTAATTGGGGCATTTAGCTCATTTACATTTAAGGTTAATATTGTTATGTATGAATTTGATTCTGTCATTATGGTTCTAGCTGGTTATTTTTCCCATTAGTTGACGCACTTTATTCATAGCATCAATGGTCTTTACATTTTGATATGTTTTTTGTAGTGGCTGGTACCAGTTTTTCCTTTACATATTTAGTGCTTCCTTCAGGAGTTCTTATCAGACAGGCATGGTGGTGACAAAATTTCTCAGCATTTGCTTGTCTGTAAAGGAGTTTGTTTCTCCTCTAGTTATGAAGCACGCTTTGGCTGGATATGAAATTCTAGGTTGAAAATTCTTTTCTTTAAGATTGTTGAATGTTGGCCCCCACTCCCTTCTGGCTTGTGGGGTTTCTGTAAAGAAATCTTCTGTTAGTCTGGTGGGATTCCCATTGTGGGTAACCCAACCTTTCTCTCTGGATTTCCTTAATATTTTTTGCTTCATTTCGACCTTGGTGAATCTGACGATTATACGTCTTGGGGTTGCTCTTCTCAAGGAGTATCTTTGTGGTGTTCTCTGTATTTTCTGAATTTGAATGTTGACCTGTCTTGTTAGGTTGGGGAAGTTTTCCTGGATAATATCCTGAACTGTGTTTTCAAGTTGGTTCCATTGTCCCTATCACTTTCAGGTACACCAAGCAAACGTAGGTTTGGTCTTTCCACATAGTCTCATATTTCTTGGAGGCTTTGTTCATTACTTTTTATTCTTTTTTCTCTAACCTTGTCTTCACACTTGATTTCATTAAGTTGATCTTCATTCTCTGGTATCCTTTCCTCTGCTTGATCAATCCAACTATTGATAAAACTTACATGCTTCATGAAGTTCTCTTGTTGTGTTTTTCAGCTCCATCAGGTCATTTTTATTCTTCTCTAAACTAGTTATTCTAGTTAGCAGTACCTGTAACCTTTTACCAGGGTTCTTAGCTTCCTTGCATTGGGTTCGAACATGTTCCTTCAGCTGGAGGAGTTTGTTATTACCTACCTTCTGAAGCCTACTTCTGTCAATTCATCAAACTCATTCTCCGTCCAGTTTTGTTCCCTTGCTGTCATGGAGTTGTGATCCTTTGGAGGAGAAAAGGCATTGTAGTTTTGATAATTTTCAGCCTTTTTGTGCTGTTTTTTTCTTGTCTTCTTGGATTTATCTACCTTTGGTCTTTGATGTTGGTAACCTTCAGATGGGGTTTTTGAGTAGTCATCTTTTTTGTTGATGGTGATGCTATCACTTTCTGTTTGTTAGTTTTCCTTCTATCAGATCCCTCTTTTACAGGTCTACTGTAAAAGAGGTCCTTGCTGGAGGTCCACTCCAAGCTCTATTTGCCTGGGTATCACCAGTGGAGGCTGCAGAACAGCAAAGATTGCTGTCTGCTCCTCCTTCTGGAAGCTTCATCACAGAGGGGCACCCGCCAGATGCCAGCTGAAGCTCTCCTGTGTGAGGTGTCTGTCAACCCCTGCTGGGAGGTATCTCCCCGTCCAGAGGCACAGGGGTCAGGAATCCAGTTGAGGAGGCAGTCTGTCCCTTAGCAGAGCTCAAGCACTGTGCTGGGAGATCTGCTGCTCTCTTCAGAGTCTGCAGGCAGAAACATTTAAGTCTGCTGAAGCTGCACCCACAACTGCCCCTTCCCTCAGGTGTTCTGTCCCAGGGAGATGGGAGTTTTATCTATAAGCCTCTGACTGGGGCTGCTGTCTTTCTTTCAGAGATGCCCTGCCCAGAGAGGTGAAATTGAGAGATGCGATCTGGCTACAGAGGCTTTGCAGCACTGTGGTGGGCTCCACTCATTCCAAACTTCCCTGTGGCTTTGTTTACACTGTCAGGGGAAAACCACCTACTCAAACCTCCATCATTAATGGTGGATGCACCTCCTTCCACCAAGCTGGAGCATCCCAGGTCCACTTCAGACTGTTGTGCTGGCAGCGAGAATTTCAAGCCAGTGAATCTTAGCTTGTTGGGCTCTGTGGGGCTGGGATCCACTAAGCTAGACCACTTGGCTCCCTAGCTTCAACCCCCTTTCCAGGAGAGTGAACAGTTCTGTTTCATTGGCATTCCAGGTGCCACTGGGGTACGAAAAAACCTCCTGCAGCTAGCTTAGCATCTACCCAAACAATATTGTGCTTGAAATCCAGGGCCCTGGTGATGTAAGCAACTAAGGGAATCTCCTGGTCTGCAGGTTGCAAAGACAGTGGGAAAAGCATAGCATCTGGGCTGTATAGCACCACCCCTCACTCACGGCCTTCCCTTGGCTAAAGGAGGGAATTTTCTGACGGCCTTGTGCTTCCTGGTGAGGTGGTGAGGTGACACCCCACCTTGCTTCTGCTAGCCCTCCGTGGGCTGGATTCGCTGTCTAACCAGTCTCAATGAGATGAACCAGGTACCTCAATTGGAAATACAGAAATCATTTGCCTTCTGTGTTGGTCTTTCTGGGAGCTGCAGACAGGAGCTGTTCCTATTCAGCCATCTGGCCCAGAAACGCCCCTGCTTGTGAGTGTGTGTGTGTGTATTTGTGTGTGTGTTTCATGCTGTGAACTTACTGTGCAAGATGAACATATGCCCCACAGATGAAAAGAAATTATTAAGTGATGTGGGCTCAGTGGCCCACACTTGTAATCCCAGCACTTTGAGAGGCCGAGGCAGGTGGATCACGAGGTCAGAAGATGAAGACCATCCTGGCTAGGACAGTGAAACTCCTTCTCTACTGAAAATACAAAAAATTGGCCGGGCGCGGTGGCTCAAGCCTGTAATCCCAGCACTTTGGGAGGCCGAGACGGGCAGATCACAAGGTCAGGAGATCGAGACCATCCTGGCT